>NC_041386.1:325188485-325220209 GCF_002162155.2 Triticum dicoccoides
GGGCGAGGCTCTTCATCGCCATCCTTGCTAGGCGGCACTTTTCGCTTATGTTCGGTGTTCAGATTACCGGCCTACTTAAAGAGCCAACAAATTCTGTTGGTATGATTTGCAGGCTTGTCAGGGGTGCCATGAATCTAGCAAGGCCTATAGAGTATTCTGTCCAAACTAGATGGACAAACTTTGTTTCCTTTGAATGGCTTCTTCTGCTGACCGGGTTTAGAGCCACTGAATCCGGCGTTGACCGATGTATCTTCGATATCTTCGTTGTTGCATCGATGCTTTTGTTTGTTGCGTCGTGGATTGCCGTTGCCATCTTTGGCTTCGAAGGTGCCAAGGTCGCTGGTGCTGTTGCTTCTACGAGCAAGCCAACTATCTTCTCCCATGCAAAAGCGGGTCATGAGTGCGGTAAGGGCTGCCATGGACTTCGGTTTTTCTTGGTTGAGGTGTCGGGCGAGCCACTCGTCCCAGACGTTGTGTTTAAAGGTCGTGAGGGCTTCAGCATCCGGGCAGTCCACAATTTGGTTGTTTTTAATTAAGAACCTAGTCCATAGCTTCTAGGCTCATTCTCAGGGTTGCTGGACTATGTGACTGAGGTCATCATCGGCGTCTGGAGGCCGAACATAGGTATCTTGGAAGTTATCTCTAAAGGCATCTTCCAAGTCTTCCCAGCTACCAATAGAGTTTTCTGGGAGGCTGTTTAACTAGTGTTGAGCTTGTCCCTTTAAGTTTAGCGGGAGGTACTCGATGGTGTGGAGATCATCACCGCGGGCCATGTGGATATGGGGACGAAAATCTTCGATCCATACTGCGGGATCTGTCGTTCCATCGTATGATTCAATGTTCATGGGATTAAATCCTTCTGGGAACTGGTGCTCCATTACCTCGTCGGTGAAGCATAGGGGGTGTGCAATGCCTTTGTATCGGGCACATCTTCAGATGAAGTTTGTATGCGGTTTTCGGCCCGAGAGAGGTTGTGCCTGCCGCGCCTAGCCTGATGGCCGTCTTCGCGTGTTTAAGCTCGCACGCTCGATCCATAGATTGATCTGGCTTAGCCTGCTCTATTGTCCAGGTCCTACCATAGGTCGTAGGAGGTGTATATTGGAGCCGCTGCCTCTTTGCCTTTACAACGAGGTGGTGCGGGTTGGTGTTCGGCGTAGGTGGCCGCTTTATCTCGTCCACATGGCGGCCAGTCTGGTTCATTAGCACGGTTGTATCTTGACGGTATGGGCTTGACGGCCTCGTCGTTGAATTGTGGAAGTAGCCGACGCTTCAGATAACTCTTAGTTGGGCATTGAAGGCCGTACTCTTCGGCAGCCAGGACTTGGGTCCATCTATTGTTGAGTGTATCCTGCTCGGCTTGGAGTTGTTGCTGCTTCTTTTTTAGGCTTCTCGCAGTGGCGATTAGCTGGCGCTCAAAGAGCTCTTGCTCGAGTGGTTCCTCTAGTACGATGAAGTCTTCGTCACCGAGGCTCACATCATCCTCGGAGATTGGTAGATAGTTACTATCCTCCGAGTCCTCGTTCCCGACTAGATCGCTAGGGTTAACTTACCCATCCTCCTAATCATCCTATTCGGACGTTGGCTCAATTGGGGCTTCGGGATCATCGGTGTTCTCCGGGGTGTTATTATGTTTGGTGCCGGTATTGCTATCTTTTTCGCGACGCAATTTTGAGCGGCGCCACTGACGACGACGCTTTGGAGGTGCTTCAGCAGGCTTGTCCTCAACCGGATCCTTCCTGTCGTCGTTGTCATCCTCTTTGGGTGTGTTCACCATATACACGTCATATGTGGAGGTGGCCGTCCAATGTCCGATAAACAGAGGGTCTTGGCCTTGTTCGTCTCCGGCATCGTCGTCCATGTCGTTAATGTCTTCAGAGGCGTAATCCAGCATGTCAGTTAAGTCTTCGATAGTTTCTATGAAGTGGGTGGTGGGTGGGACGTAAAATTCCACGCTCTCAGCCCCTAGTCCGGGCTGGGTGTAGTTCGGAAGCGATTCCACTGTAATAGCGAGGGATCACATTAAGTCCAGGTCCTCGTTCAAGAGTGAGGTTCGGACGTGGAAGCGAGAGTCCGCGGGGCTGGCCGGGGTGAAAAGCCTCTTGGCCCTGCCTACTTGGCGCGGACTTTGAGAGTTCGGACCTGAGTCTGGGCCGAGTCCGGCCTTCCAGTGATAGGGGGAAACCGGAATGATTCCGAGTTTGCCGTGGACACGATCGCCTCCGGATCCTCGATAATGCGGTTTGCAACGGAGAGTCCGGTGGGCTCCACAATCCCATCTTCGGACCTGATGGTTTGCTCCGGATCTAAGGCCAGAGCGATGGTCGGGGCCGCGAACCCTTTGAAGATCAAGTCTCCTCAGATATAAGTGACATAGTTTAGGTTCTCGAAAGTGATCTGATGACTAGGGGCATAGCTGTCGATCTGTTCAAGGTGGCCAATCGAGTTGGCACAGAGTGCGAAGCCGCCGAATACAAAAATTTGGCTGGGGAGGAAAGTCTCCCTCGAAACAGCATCATTGTAGATGATCGATTGAGCCACCGAACCTTCTGTCGACGGCACAGTGGAACTCTCAATGAAAGCACCAATATCGGTGTCAAAACTGACCAATCTCAGGTAGGCGGTCCCGAATTGTGCGTCTGAGGATCGAAGGTAACAGGAGACAAGGCACACGACGCTTACCCAGGTTCGGGCCCTCTTAATGGAGGTAATACCCTACTTCCTGCTTGATTGACTTTGATGAGTATAGGGGTTACAAGAGTTGATCTACCTCGAGATCGTAATGGCTAAACCCTAGATGTCTAGCCTATATAATTATGATTCCCTCTACGGACTAAACCCTCCAGTTTATATAGACACCGGAGGGGCCTAGGGTCGTACAGAGTCGGTTGCTACCTCTTGAGCTTGCGTTGGTTTTCCCTTGAAGAGGAAAGGGCGATGCAGCACAGTAGCGTAAGTATTTCCCTCAGTTTTGAGAACCAAGGTATCAATCCATTAGGAGACTATACACAAGTCCCGCGTACCTTTACAAACAAACAAGAACCTCGCAACAAACGCGAGAAAGGGGTTGTCAATCCCTTCACGGTCACTTACGAAAGTGAGATATGATAAAAATAATAAGGTAAATATTTTTTGGTATTTTTGTTGTATAGATTGGAAAATAAAGATTGCAAAATAGAAATAGCAAGTTGATAGGAAAATAATATGATGGAAGATAGACCCGGGGGGCATAGGCTTCACTAGTGGCTTGTCTCAAGATAGCAAATTCTACGGTGGGTGAAAAAATTATTGTCGAGCAATTGATAGAAAAGCGCATAGTTATGAGAATATCTAGGCATGATCATGTATATAGGCATCATGTCCGCGACAAGTAGACAGAAATGATTCTGCATCTACTACTATTATTCCACACATCGACCGCTATCCAGCATGCATCTAGAGTATTAAGTTCATAAGAACAGAGTAACGCATTAGGCAAGATGACATAATGTAGAGGGATAAACTCAAGCAATATGATATAAACCCCATCTTTTTCTCCTCGATGGCAACAATACAATATGTGCCTTGCTGCCCCTGCTGTCACTAGGAAAGGACACCGCAAGATTGAACCCAAAGCTAAGCACTTCTCCCATTGCAAAAAAGATCAATCTAGTAGGACAAACCAAACAGATAATTCTAAGAGACTTGCAAAGATATTTAAATCATGCATAAAAGATTTCAGAGAAGAATCAAATATTGTTCATTGATAATCTTGATCATAAACCCACAATTCATCGGATCTCGGCAAACACACCGCAAAAAGAATTACATTGAATAGATCTCCAAGAGAATCAGGGAGAACTTTGTATTGAGATCCAAAGAGAGAGAAGAAGCCATCTAGCTAATAACTATGGACCCGAAGGTCTGTGGTAAACTACTCACACATCATCGGAGAGGCTATGGTCTTGCTGTAGAAGCCCTCCGTGATCGATTCCCCCTTCGGCGGAGCGCCAGAAAAGGCCCCAAGATGGGATCTCACGGGTACAGAAGGTTGCGGCAATGGAAATAGGGTTCGTGGTGCTCCTGGATGTTTTCGGGGTATATGGGTATATATAGGAGGAAGAAGTACTTTGGTGGAGCTACGAGGGGACCACGAGGGTGGGGGCGCGCCCTCCTGCCTCGTGGCCTCCTTGTTCTTTCTTGACGTCCACTCCAAGTCTCCTGGATCACATTTGTTCCAAAAATAACTCTCCTAAAGGTTTCATTCTGTTTAATATTCCTTTTCTGTGAAACATTGAAATAGGCAAAAAAAACAGCAATTTGCACTGGGCATTTGGTTAGTAGGTTAGTCCCAAAAATAATATAAAAAGGTATATTAAAGCCCATTAATCATCCAAAACATATAATATAATAACATGGAACAATCAAAAATTATAGATACATTGGAGACGTATCAAGCATCCCAAAGCTTAATTCCTGCTCATCCTCGAGTAGGCAAATGATAAAAACAGAATTTTTTATGTGGAATGCTACCTAACATGATTCTTAATGTAATTTTCTTTATTGTGGCATGAATGTTCAGATCCGAAAGATTCAAGACAAAAGTTAAATATTGACATAAAAATAATAATACTTCAAGCATACTAGCAAAGCAATCATGTCTTCTAAAAATAACATGGCCAAAGAAAGTTATCCCTACAAAATCATATAGTCTGGCTATGCTCCATCTTCACCACACAAAATATTTAAATCATGCACAACCCCGATGACAAGCCAAGCAATTGTTTCATACTTTTGATGTTCTCAAACTTTTTCAATCTTCACGCAATACATGAGTGTGAGCCATGGACATAGCACTATAGGTGGAGTAGAATGGTGGTTGTGGACAAGACAGAAAGGAGAAGATAGTCTCACATCAACTAGGCGTATCAACAGGCTATGGAGATGCCCATCAACAGATATCAATGTGAGTGAGTAGGAATTGCCATGCAACGGATGCACTAGAGCTATAAGTGTATGAAAGCTCAACAAGAGAACTAAGTGGGTGTGCATCCAACTCGCTTGCTCACGAAGACCTGGGGCATTTTGAGGAAGCCCTCAGGGAGTCTTGGACTAAGGGGTCCTCGGGCGTCCGACCTGTTATCTATGGGTCGGACTGATGGGCTGTGAAGATATGAAGACTGAAGACTGTACCCGTGTCCAGATGGGACTCTCCTTGGCGTGGAAGGAAAGCTTGGGGAACAACTATGAAGATTCCATCTTATGTAACCGACTCTATGTAACCCTAGATCCCCCCGGTGTCTATATAAACCGGAGGGTGTAGTCCGCAAAGGATATACTCAATACCGTAGTCATACAGGCTAGACTTCTAGGGTTTAGCCATTATGATCTTGTGGTAGATCAACTCTTGTAATACTCATATTCATCAAGATCAATCAAGAAGGAAGTAGGGTATTACCTCCATAGAGAGGGCCCGAACTTGGGTAAACATCGTGTCCCTGTCTCCTGTTACCATCAACCTTAGACGCACAGTTCGTGACCCCCTACCTGAGATCCGCCGGTTTTGACACCGACATTGGTGATTTCATTGAGAGTTCCTCTGTGCTGTCGCTGAAAGGTTCGATGACCCCTTCAATCGTCAATAATGACGCTGTCTGTGGAGAAACTTTCCTCCCCGGACAGATCTTCATGTTCGGCAGCTTCGCACTGCGGGCCAACTCATTTGGCCATCGAGAGAAGATCAAAAGCTACGCCCCTGGCCATCAGGTCAGATTCGGGAGCTTGAACTACATCGCGGACATCCGTGGAGACTTGATCTTCGTCGGGTTCCATACCGCGGCGGCCGCTCCCGATGATCATAACCTAAATCTGTCATCGGGCCGCATCCAGGAGATCGCTCCTGTAACCTCTCTGGCCCTAGAGCCGGAGCAGGCCGCGCCATCCAAAGACGGGAGGATTAACCCCACCTCGGAGACCGCAGATTCCATGGCATTGGAGCCGCACATGGACCTGGTCTCACACGATGCCTATGCCACCGGAACGTCGGACTCGTCTCCGGCCGTAGGTTCCGAACCGCGCGAGCCCGTGGACGCCGAGCTTGATCATTTATCGATCTTCAAATTCAGTGCCACAGACATCTTCCAGCACTCGCCTTTGGGCGATGTGCTAAACTCATTAAAAAACATGCCCTTGGCGGAGGACTCACGGCCGAACTATATCCGGCTCGAACTAGGGGCTGACGATGGAGAATTTTACTTCCCACCCGCCACCCACTTTATAGCCACGATCGAGGATTTGACCGACAAACTTGATTATGACTTCGAGGCCATTGATGGTATGAACGACGATGCCGGAGAAGAAGAGGCCCAGAACCCGCCGTTCACCGGACGCTGGACGGCCACTTCCTCGTATGACGTATACATGGTGGATGCACCAATGGAGCACAGCGGCGACGATAAGGAAGACCCAGTTGAGGATAAACCTTCCGAAGTACAGTCCAAGCACCGGCGTTAGCGCCACCGCTCTAAGCCACGCTGCAGTAAAGACAGCAACACCCGCACAGGAGAAGATGACACTCTGGAAGGTGCCGAAGACAATAAAGACCCCGTCGATAAACCAAACAAACAAGATGAACGGGAAGATGAGCAGGTTAACCCTGTTAAACAGGCCACACACGAAGATTCGGAGGACGATTATTACCTTCCGCTCTCCGAAGATGAGGTGAGCGTCGGCACCGAAGACATCATCGTGCCCGAGGAACCTCTTGAGTAGGAGCGCTTCAACCGCCAGCTAATAGCCACAGCAAGGAGCCTGAAAAAGAAGCAGCAGCAGCTTCAAGCTGAGGAAGATCTGCTCAATGATAAATGGACTGATGTCCTAGCAGCCAAAGAATACATCCTCAAGCGCCCAACCAAAAGCTACCCAAAGCGCAAATTTCTACCTCAGTACGACGAGGAGGCGCCGGAGTACATACCACCATTGCACAATACGACCGACTGACCACCACGTGGTCGGGACAAAACGACAACTCATGCCGAACACCAACCGGCTCCACCTCATCACTCAGGTAGAGGTAAATTAGCCCACGACCATACATATGACCTCCGGCAAAACCTGAACAATAAAGCAGGACATACCAGATCAATCTACGGATCACGAGGGCGCGCCTCGACACGCGACAATAGCCACCTATTCAGACGTGACAAACCCAGTAATGCGCGGGATGAACACCGCAGGCGGACTCAATCAGAGCTGCGTCACGATATGGCCTGATATAGAGGCCCTGCACACCCTCATTGCTTCACTGATGAGGTCGTGGATCACGAATTCCCAGAAGGATTCAAGCCCGTGAACATAGAATCATATGATGGAACCATGGACCCAGCGGTGTGGATCGAGGACTTCATTCTCCACATCCATATGGCCCGCGGAGATGACCTCCACGCCATAAAATACCTCCCTCTAAAACTCAAAGGGCCAGCTCGGCATTGGCTAAACAGTCTACCTGAAAATTCCATTGGCAGCTTGGAGGACTTGGAATAGGCTTTCCTCGACAACTTCCAGGGTACATATGTTCGACCTCCGGACGCTGATGACTTAAGCCATATAGTTCAACAGCCCAGAGAGTCCGCCAGGAAATTCTGGACAAGGTTCTTAACTAAAAAGAACCAAATTGTCGACTGTCCGGACGCCAAAGCTCTAGTAGCTTTCAAGCATAGCATCCGCGACGAATGGCTCGCTTGCCACCTCGGCCAAGAAAAGCCAAAATCCATGGCAGCCCTCATGGCACTCATGACCCGCTTTTGTGCGGGCGAGGAAAGTTGCTTGGCCCGTAGCAAAAACAATGCAAGCGACACCGGCAGCCCTGAAGTTAAAAGCAACAAAGACAAGTCCCAACACAATAGATACAAGCGCCAAAACAATAGTGACAACACCAAGGATACGATGGTCAATGCCAGATTCAGTGGCTCTAAGTCCGGTCAGCAGAAGAAGCCATTCCAAAAGAACAATTCGGGCCCATCCAGCTTGGACCACATACTTGATCGTCCATGCCAGATTCACGGCACCCCCGACAAGCCTCTTAATCATACAAATAGAGAGTGATGGGTTTCAAACAGGCCGACAAATTAAACGCCAAGAATAGGGAAAAGGGATCGCAAAGCGAGGACGATGACGAAGAGCCATGACAACCGAACACAGGGGGGCAGAAGAAATTTCCCCCTCAGGTCAAAATGGTGAACATGATATATGCTACCCATATCCCCAAGAGGGAGCGCAAGCGTGCGCTCAGGGACGTCTACACAGTAGAGCCAGTCGCCCCAAAATTCAATCTGTGGTTGTCATGCCCGATCACTTTTGATCGCCGGGATCACCCGACCAATATTCGTCACGGAGGCTCAGCCGCACTGGTCTTAGACCCAATAATTGATGGGTTCCACCTGACTCGTGTCCTTATGGATGGCGGTAGCAGTCTCAATCTGCTCTATCAGGATACAATGCGAAAAATGGGCATTAACCCATCAAGGATCAAGCCTACAAAGACCAACTTTAAAGGAGTCATTCCAGGCATAGAGGCCCGTTGTACGGGCTCAATCACATTAGAGGTTGTATTCAGATCTCCGGACAACTTCCGAAGCGAGGACTTAGTCTTCAATATCATCCCATTCCGTAGCATCTATCATGCACTGCTCGGACGAACTGCATTTGCTCGATTCAACGCAGTGCCACACTATGCTTATCTCAAGCTCAAGATGACCGGCCCACGCGGTGTCATAACAGTCAATGGCAATACGGAACACTCTCTCCGTACAGAAGAGCACACAACTGTCCTAGAAGCAGAAGTACAAAGCGGCCTTCTCAAGCAAAACCTTCATTTGGCTGCCGAGCCCTCGGACATCCTTAAGAGGGTCCGAACTACTCTGTAGTAGGAGAGCTCAACTCGTTAGGAGCTCGACTAGCAATCTAGCCTTCGTCTCAGTCCCGATCAAGCGGTGGCATGTGCGCCGTGCGTACATAACTACGCACTCAAAATTCCATGGGCATCAATGGAGGCATAGCTAGCTTTTGATCCATGGCACGGCTCAACCGACATCGAAAAACACATACTTTCACTTCTGCTTGTTTTCTTGTAGTTTCTAATCCTACAGGCCCCATCGGGTGGTCTAGTAATCGGTCCTCTTGAAGGATAAATACACCAAGATGGCGAGGAGCGCAGACATATGGGGACTTTTTAGGTGATTCCGATAACGATAACTCTACCTGTCTTCCAGGACCCACATGCAGCTCTCCCTGGTTTCGGCATGTTAAATAGCATGTTGCTTATTGCACTACTTGTATCAATGCGCCTTGACATACTAATTACATTACATTGAAAATAGTTTGTAGCTGGAGCTGTAGGACCCCAGCTTTTTACCTTTACATCTTTTCTGTTTTCTTTCTCTCTTTTTTTTTTAGTTTCCCTGTGGATAACCCCATCAGGTAGCACCCGTACACTTTGGTACGTTTTGATGTTTGCCAGGGGCTTTATAGCACCCCACATTACGGCAACAAAAGTCCGAACACTTCTTATAAGTATAGTTCGGCACCCCGAATTTAACATTATATGCATTGGCTCCGAATCATGTCTTTGGTCAATAGTTGGGTTGCCCGGCTCCTGTGCTTGCTACCCTACGTTCCGCTACATCGGCTAGGATAGTAAAGAGAGAGCTACTATGATTGTGCCCTGGTCTAAACCGGATGAGCCCCTTAGTAGAGAAAGCCGAAAACTGACTGTCATGATGCGGCGAGAGCCGGTCAGCTGTACGGAGCTCTCAAATCGTTGGAGGTTTTTCCACATTTCGCGAAGGATCGTACTTCCCGATCAGACGCTGACAGCACTCTGGTTCATATACCAGGGGCTGCGCCTATATTATATTATAAAACTCCTATGTCTAAGTGAGGGCGTTCAAGCCGTATAGTCTGGTTGCGTGGTTCATTGCGCTAAACAACTCCTTCAAGGACCATAAAATTGGATGAAGATTGTTTAGATACCATCTTGAACACCTCCGTACTACCTAAATGAGGGCAGAAGCCGACGACTGGCCAACCCTCAGATTTCACACAACACGGCCGCACAGGAGGACACAATCAAAACATAAATTATATTACAAAATGGATTTGTTGTCATCATACAAGACAAGATACGAGTGTATTCACTCAAATATAATGTCCTTCCCGCACTGCGTGGCTAGAATAAGAGACCCCTCTAGGACAGCCGCAAAATAGTGCTCGGGTGTACGGTGTTCCTTGCCCTTCGGCGGCCCCTTGGTCAGCTCGACGGCGTCCATCTTCGCCCACCACATCTTGCAGCGAGCAAAGGCCATCCGGGCACCTTCAATACAAACCGACCGCTTTACGACCTCGAGCCGTGGGCAGGCACTAACAAGCTGCTTCACAAGCCCGAAGTAGCTGCTGGGTACCGGCGCGGCAGGCCATAGCCGGACTATTAGCCGGACTATCAGGTCCCTCATGGCCAGCTCAGCCGCCTTGTGCAGCTCAACCAACTGTTTCAGTTGGTCCCTGAAGGATACCGGATGTTCTGGTCCAAGATATTGAGACCAGAATAGCTTCTCCATCAAACTCCCTTCCTTGGCTCGATAGAATTCAGCAGCATCGGATACGCTATGCGGCAAATCCGTAAACCCCCCTGTAGAGCACCAAATTCGCGTAAGTAAAAGGAGCGTCTCCTTCACAGACTTGCTTGCATAATGAAAGCCTTACCCACCGCAATCTTCTTAGCCGCCTGGAGTTCTTGAAGGGCGCTTTGGGCCTCGGCTCGAGCCTCTTGTGCGCTTTAGCGGGCCTTCGCAAGTTCGGACGCCCGCGTCTTAGAATCACGCTCCAGGGACTCGTAATTCTTGACGACATCCTGAGGCTCTTGCTGAACCTTGCTGTCCTGGGCCTCGTGCTTTTCGCGTACAACGTGTTCCTTGGCCGCTTTGCCCTCGGCCTCGACTAATTCCTTCTTGAGGGCCGCTCCCTCGGTCGTGGCCCCTAGCATAGTCCATGACACTTTAGTCAGCATGAATTATTCATCCTTCCTAACATACACGCACAGGTTACTGCATATCTTGGCTGTCCTCCAACTGCTTCTTCACAAGGCCGAGCTCTTCCTCGGCCCGCTCCATGCTCCGCTTCTGTTCCGAGACCTCCGTAGTATGAGCGGCAGCAGCCAGCAGTGATGCCTGCTTATTTACATAGACATCATATGTTAGACTCCTGCGAAAATTGTTTTGATCCTCTGTTCGGCTTTTCTTTCCGAACAGCGAACAGAGCATCAGGGGCTACTATCTACGCTGTGATATTCCTTCTACAATTATTATTAACTCAAAGCCTATTAAAAGGCTAGTGCAGGCTTTGGTCAGCTCGCTTTTGGCAGACTGAATCTATAATGGAAGCGCCTCGTAGTGCTTCCAGTAGATCATCCGGCGCCTCTGGTCGGATAGAGGTCACTAGTGGAACAGGCACATCCCCTCCTTTCGGATAAGGCCGTTCGCCGGACTCCGGAGCCGTGTAGGTCTCCGGAATGATATCTGGCTGTGGGCTGAATGGAACTCGGCCCCCACCATCAGTCCCCATGGGGGATTCTTCCCCCATGTGTCCGGCGGCCGTAGAGTCATCCTTGGACACCGCCTTGACGATCTCCGGAGCCTCCCCTTGGTCGGGAAAGGCCCTTTGGGACACCACCTCGTCATCGCCTTTGGGCGAGGTAGAGTGAGCAGGTGGCAGTGACATGCTAGCCATCTCATTTGAGTCTAGCGAGCCCTGTGTTGAGGATTGCGGAGAACTGTCGTGGGCCGGACTGCAATAGCATAAATTAAACATATTAATATGGCAAATGGGAAGGGCCATACATTTGGACGAGCATAAGGTCTTTGGTACTTACGAAGCGACCCGAGGCTTGGTCCGGGGCATTCATTCCGGACTGCTATCGACATCCCACGCGGAGTTATCCGAGATGGAGCCCTTCCCCCCTTTGGGTGCCTTCGCCTTCAGGTTCGTGGAGGCCACCCTTTTCTTCCTCCCCCTCAGGGGGGGAGTTCTCTTCTTCCTCCTTCTTGTCATCATCTTCGGCGACCGAAGGGTCAGTCTCGTCTTCGGACGACAGGTCCGAAGTATCCTTCCGACGAAGGCCACTCCTGGTCCCCTTGGCCGCCTTCTTGGTCTTCTTCTCTGGCACGTCATAAGGCGCCGGGAACAACATCTTCGTTAGGAGTGGGGTCTCTTTGTCTTCGGGTAGCGGGGCTGGACAGTTAATCCGCCTCGCTATGTCGGTCCAGGCCTAAGGCAAAAAATTGATAGGAGAGCTTAGACTTCTTTCTCACAATACGCTAGTAAAGATTATGCCTTGAGAGCGTGAAAGAACTTACCGAATTGGCTTGGCGCTTTGAGCTAAGCCCACGATCCTCGGATGTAGGCAGTGGTGTCTCGCCGGCCTTGAAGAGCACTTTCCTGATATCCTCGTGCGTGGTGCCGAAGAGCTCTAGCAGCGTCTAGTGCTTGGCCAGATAGAATTCCCACAAATAGCAAGTCCGGCGTTGGCACGGGAGGATCCAGCGGCTGAGCATAACCTGGATCACATTGACAAGCTTGATCTTGTTGGATATCATGTTCTGGACACATGTCTGGAGCCCTGTCAGCTCGCCCGGAGAACCCCAGGTTAAGCCCTTCTCTTGCCAGGAGATGAGCCACATCGGAACTCCGGATCGGAATTCGGGGGCCGCTGTCCAGTTGGTGTCGCATGGCTCATTGATGTAGAACCACCCCGATTGCCACCCCTTCACCGTTTCCACGAAAGAACCTTCTAGCTAGGTGACGTTGGACATCCTACCCAACATAGCTCCTCCGCACTCTGCCTGTTGACCGCTCACCACCTTTGGCTTCACATTGAAGGTCTTTGGCCATAGGCCGAAATGAGGTGGGATGCGGAGAAAGGCCTCACACGCGACTATAATTACCGAGATGTAGAGGATAAAGTTGGGGGCTAGATCATGGAAGTCTAGCCCATAATAAAACATCAATCCGCGGACAAACGGGTGGAGAGGGAATCCCAGCCCGCGGACAAAATGCATGAGGAACACCACTCTCTCATGAGGCTCGGGGGTGGGGACGATTTGTCCCTTGGCCAGAAGTCAGTGAACAATCTCCTTGGCCAGGTATCCGGCCTCTCGGAGCTCCTCTATATCTTTCATCTTAACGGAGGAGGCCATCCACTTGCCGCCGGCTCCGGATCTGGACATGGTTGGGTGTTTGTTTGAATGGGAACGAATGAGGACTTGGGTGTTGGAGCTCAAGAATGGAGAGGCGGGAAGAAAGCATGGGAGAAGAAAGGGGAATCTTATCTCCTTATAAGGGCGGTGAATATCGAACGCCCCCCCCATTCGCCTTAAAATTCGCCTGTTCCCAAAGGGCTATGTAAACGGCACGGTCGGGTAACCCACGCCCGTGTTGATGAGAATCCCGTAATAAGGGGACGCGATCTCTGCTTTGACAATACATGCCAATGACAACCGCATCTCGAAACATGGGGCGAAAAAACGGTTCCAAATTATGACCGGACAGGCGTGACATCACATTACTAAAGTTGTCAGCAGATTGGACTCGTGTGTTATTATATTCTCTCTGTGGTTGTGTGCGGTGTGTGTTATAGGTCCGGACACGATCAATTCGTTTGGAGACTATTCGGGAGTTCGGAAGGAGGAACCCACCTTGCAATGCCGAAGACAGCACCACGTGCTGGATACCTTGTCATTGAAGCTAGGTTCGGGGGCTACTGAGGGAGTCCTGGACTAAGGGGTCCTCGGGCGTCCACCTATTATCTATGGGCCGGACTGATGGGCTGTGAAGATATGAAGACCGAAGACTGTACCCGTGTCCGGATGGGACTCTCCTTGGCGTGGAAGGCAAGCTTGGCGAATAACTATGAAGATTCCATCTTATGTAACCGACTCTATGTAACCCTAGATCCCCCATGTGTCTATATAAACCGGAGGGTGTAGTCCGGAAAGGATATACTCAATACTGTAGTTATACAGGCTAGACTTCTAGGGTTTAGCCATTATGATCTCGTGGTAGATCAACTCTTTTAATACTCGTATTCCTCAAGATCAATCAAGCGGGAAGTAGGGTATTACCTCCATAGGGAGGGCCCGAACCTGGGTAAACATCGTGTCCCCTGTCTCCTGTTACCATCAACCTTAGACGCACAGTTCGGGACCCCCTACCCGAGATCCGCCGGTTTTGACACCGACAAGCCCATCATTGGAATATACAAGCCAAGTTCTATTATGTAAAATTCCCACTAGTATATGAAAGTGACAACATAGGAGACTCTCTATCACGAAGATCATGGTGCTACTTTGAAGCACAAGTGTGGTAAAAGGATAGTAGCATTGTCCCTTCTTTTTTTTCTCTCATTTTTTCTTTTTTATAGAATTTGTCCGGAGTCTCATCCCGACTTGTGGGGGAATCATAGTCTCCATCATCCTTTCCTCACTTGGGACAATGCTCTAATAATGATGACCATCACACTTTTATTTACTTACAACTCAAAAAATTACAACTCGATACTAGAACAAAATATGACTCTATGTGAATGCCTCTGGCGGTGTACCGGGATGTGCAATGACTCATGAGTGACATGTACGAAAGAATAATAAAGGTGGCTTTGCCACAAATACAATGTCAACAACATGATCATGCAAAGCAATATGACAATGATGGAGCGTGTCATAACAAACGGAACGGTGGTAAGTTGCATGGCAATATATCTCAGAATGGCTATGGAAATGCCATAATAGGTAGGTATAGTGGCTGTTTTGAGGAAGGTATATGGTGGGTTTATGGAACCAGCGAAAGTTGCGCGGTACTAGAGAGGCTAGCGATGGTGGAAGGGGGAGAGCGCATATAATCCACAGACTCAACATTAGTCATAAAGAACTCACATACTTATTGCAAAAAATCTATTAGTTATCAAAACAAAGTACTACATGCATGCTCCTAGGGGGATAGATTGGTAGGAAAAGACCATCGCTCGTCCCCGACCACCACTCATAAGGAAGACAATCAATAAATAAATCATGCTCCGACTTCTTCACATAACGGTTCACCATACGTGCAAGCTAAGCGAATCACAAACTTTAGAACAAGTATTTCTCAAATTCACAACTACTCAACTAGCATGACTCTGATATCACCATCTTCATATCTCAAAACAATCATCAAGTATCAAACTTCTCATAGTATTCAATGCACTTTTTATGATAGTTTTTATTATACCCATCTTGGATGCCTATCATACTAGGACTCATTTTATAGACAAAGAAAATTACCATGATGTTCTAAAGGACTCTCAAAATGATATAAGTGAAGCATGAGAGATCAATAATTTCTATAAAATAAAACCACCACCGTGCTATTAAAGATATAAGTGAAGCACTAGATCAAAATTTTCTAGCTCAAAAGATTAAGTGAAGCACATAGAGTATTCTAATAAGTTCCGATTCATGTGTGTCTCTCCAAAAGGTGTGTACAACAAGGATGATTGTGGTAAACTAAAAAGCAAAGACTCAAATCATACAAGATGCTCCAAGCAAAACGCATATCATGTGGTGAATAAAAAGATAGCCTCAAGTAAAGTTACCGATAGACGAAGACGAAAGAGGGGATGCCTTCTAGGGAATCCCCAAGCTTAGGGTTTTGGTTTGTCCTTGAATTTTACCTTGGGGTTCCTTGGGTATCCCCAATCTTAGGCTCTTGCCACTCCTTATTCCAAAATCCATCAAATCTTTACCCAAAACTTGAAAACTTCACAACACAAAACTCAACAGAAAATCTCATGAGCTCCGTTAGTATAAGAAAACAAACCACCACTTCAAGGTACTGTAATGAACTCATTATTTATTTATATTGGTGTTAATCCTACTGTATTCCAACTTCTCTATGGTTCATACCCCCCGATACTAGCCATAGATTCATCAAAATAAGCAAACAACACACGAAAAACAGAAATCTATCAAAAACAGAACAGTCTGTAGTAATATGTAGGCTTCGAATACTTCTGTAACCCCAAAAATTCTGAAATAACTTGGTGGACGTGAGGAATTTTTCTATTAATCATCTTCAAAAGGAATCAACCTAATCGAACTCTCCAGTAAACAATGGCAGCAAATCTCATGAGCGCTAAAGTGTCTGTTTTTTACAGCAAGATCGCAAAGACTTCCCCCAAGTCTTCCCAAAGGTTCTACTTGGCACAAACACTAATTAAAAACATAAAACCACATCTAAATACAAGCTAGATGAATTATTTATTACTAAACAGAACCGAAAATCAAGAAACAAAAATAAAATTGGGTTTCCTCCCAACAAGTGGTGTCGTTTAACGCCCCTAGCTAGGCATTGATAATTTCAATGCTGCTCACATGAAAGACAAAAACTGAAGCACAAAGAGAGCATCATAAATCATGTGGCAAACACATCTAAGTCTAACATACTTCCTATGTATAGGCATCATATAGGCAAACAAATTATCAGAGCAAGCAAAAACTAGCATATGCAAGGAAGCAGAAAGAAACAATAACAATCTCAACATAACGAGAGGTAATTTAGTAACATGAAAATTTCTACAATCATATTTACCTCTCTCATAATAATTACATGTGGGATCATAAGAAAATTCAACAGAATAGGTATCAAAAAATATATTTTCAGCACGATCCACATGCATGAAAAGTTGTCACTCTTCCAAAATAGTGGGATTAACATTAACTAAAGTCATGACCTCTCCAAACCCACTTTTATCAAAAATTTCATAAGATTGAACATTCTCCAAATATGTGGGATATAAAGTTGACACTCTTCCAAACCCACTTTCAATATTATTGCAAACACCATTATCAATCTCATATTCATCATGGGGCTTAAATAAATTTTCAAGATCATAAGAAGAATCACCCCAATCATGATCATTGCAACAAATAGTAGTCATAGCAAAACTAGCATCCCCAAGCTTAAGGTTTTGCACATAATTAACACAATTGACATTAGGAGAATTTATGATAACATCATTGCAATCACGCTTTTCATCGAAGGAACTATCAAGTATGGGTGCAATAGCAACGATCTCATGTTTAACATAAGGAAGTATAACATACTCATCTTCATAAATATTGGCATCATGGCCACAAGAATAGCAAGCATCATGTTCATCAAGGGATATTTCAATCAAATCATCGGAATCATAATTATCAATAGATTCATGCATATCATTATTTTCTTCCCAAGCAACGGTCATTCTTTCAATAAATTCGTTGACATAGACATTATGAGCATAGTTTTCATAGCAACATTTAAGTATGTCAAAATTTTCAGATTCATAGAGAGTAATATCATACTTTTCAATCAAAGAAGCAACTTCATAAGCACCCTTAAGAGCAACAAATTCTTCAATTTGTTCGATATCGTAGTAACTATAAACACCCTTTGCATAAGAAGATAAGATTTCATTATCATTAAACTCACATAGATAGGGGAGGTTTTTTTAGGGTTCTTACAACAACAAGTAAAATCATAAATTTCATAAAAATTCCAAGCATAAGATAGCAAATTTTTTATTTTATCCCATAAGAGTCTCCCTTTTTCAGACAAACGACGATGCACAAAATGAGCATGCTCATCTAAAGATTTCCCATCAACTAGGCTAGTTGGGGTTTCAGCATGAGCGCATAAGGATCGAAGATGATCCAAGTAGAACACTTTATGTGAATCCATATCAATAGATTTTTAGCAAGCAAAGATGCAAGAAAATAGAAGGCACATGGAGACACAATGTAACACCCCGGATGTAAGTTACCATATTTCTATTCCAACCCTTGCCATTTTCAGCTCTAAGTTAAGAGATTCATGGTTGGGTTCTTGTCTTTGTTTTCGCATATTGTTCATGTCATGCATTGCATATCATGTCATCATGTGCATCTCATTGCATACGTGTTCGTCTCATGCATCCGAGCATGTTCCCCGTTGTCCGTTTCGTGATCCGACACTCCTACGTCCTCCGGCGCCCCCTTTTGCCTTTTTTCATGAGTGGGTGTTAAAAATTCTCGGAATGGACTGAGATTTGCCAAGCGGCCTTGGTACACCACCGGTAGACCGCCTGTCAAGTTTTGTGCCATTTGGAGTTTGTTTGATACTCCAACGGTTAACCGAGGAACCGTAAAGGCCTCGTGTGTGTTGCAGCCCAACACCCCTTCAAAGTGCCCAATAACCCATCCAAACCCCCTCCATCCTCTCGGCCGTTCGCTCACGATCGCGGCCGAAAACCGCACCTCATTTGGACTCTCCTAACTCCCTCTACCTATATATATGTGCCCCTTCCCAAATTTTCGGGCGAAACCCTAGAATCCCCCTCCGGGCCGCCGCACACGTCCGTGCGACGCCGGAAAAAACACGCCGCCACCCTGAGCCACTCAGAGAGCGCCACGTGGCCCGAGCCGCCCCAGCGCCGCCGGCCCGCGCGGGCCGCCGAGGCCCGATCGTCCCCGCCGCCGCCTCTCCTCCCGCCGCGCGCCGCCCCGCGCCTTTCGCCGCCCGCGCCGCCGCCGCATTTCCTCGCCGGCCGCCGCTCCACGCCCTCGTGGGCAGCCCGCCACCTCGGCATCCGCGCGGGAGCCCCCGCCTCGACGCCGCAATCGCCGGTCGCCGCCCCGCTACTCCAGTCGACCACCTCGCCGGCGATACCCCTCCTTCCACTCCGGCGGGATCCGCTGCTCCGCCGTCTCCAGCCACCAACTTCGGCGACTTTCCCAATGAACCTCGGCTTCCGCGCGCCAGATCTGGATCGGGAGAATCCTAGGGTTGACTTCGATTTTCCTCTAAGTCATTTTATTTTGCATTTTTAACTCATGTTCATTGCATCATAACTCTGTGCCCGTAGCTCCGTTTGGTGCGTACAATATATCAAAATGTTCATCAGGATGTGCTCTTTATTTTGTTTCATTGTGCCATTCTTGTTTGGGTCCATCTTGATGCCCAAATTGTTGATGCAAGAGTGCTATAAAATGTTTGTTCTTGTTACTTAGCAGATTATGAGCATTTGTCATTTTTGCCATGATTATTGTGTGCTGCATAAGGCTTTGAGCTCTAAATGTGTTTTGGGCTATGCCATGCCATATTTATAGGGGTGTATGCCATGTATTTTTTTTATCATTGTGGTGAAAAGCACAAGCATGCAAAGTAGCTCTCATAATATTGCTAATTTCAGAGACTTAGAATTTCACTGTCATTTCCCTGCTGTTATTTTTATGCCATGTATTCATGTTGATACAGAGAGATCCTTGCTTCTTTTGAGTATGTTCAGTAAGGATGATTTGGACATATGGTCATGCTCTATCCATCCATGCCCCTGTTTGCATATATGGAGTGCCCTAGCATGACTCAATCTTGCTCTACTTTTGCTATAAAATGTTCCTGGCAGATTGTTTACATGTTAATCAATCTTGCCACGGTTGTTGTAGTTGATCCATGCATGCTATGAACTTGTTCTTGCTTTGTTTAGCTTCATGATCATGTCTTCTTGCTCATGCTATGCTTATCTTGTCATGCAATGCCTTGTGGTGACTGAATCAAGCTCGCAAAGAGGCCTTCATAATTCTGTTTTTGCCATGTCCAGTTTTCTGCTAAGTCTGAATCTGTTCACGAAACTTGCTATGTTTACATGGGTGCCATCATATCTTCTGATCATGTTATATGCTTTGAGTAGATTCATGTCATTCCATGCCTTGTATTGCTATGTTATGTTCCTGTAGCATGTTGTTATCTAGCTCTAAACATTGCCTCCTGATGTTAATTCCTGACATGTTAGTATTTTCACTAAGTCTGTGAAGCTGATATCTTTTGCACTTTTGCCATGCTTGGTTGAACCTGTTCTTGTGTGATTTAGCCGTAGCTCAGTGTTCATCTTTTGTCAAGCATCTTGAGTAGATCCCTGTCGTTTGCTTTGTTGCTATGTTAGAGTGCAATATCTTAGTTTCTTGTTGCATTTTAGATGGCATCGTGCTGTGAATCACAGAATTGTGCCATTTTTGTTTTGCTTGCCATTTGCAAACCGTGTCTCCGATTCGGGCGATCTTTATATCGATTACGACCAGAATCATCCCATCTTTCCAGAGGCACTCTTGGTTTGCCCAGTTGAGGCCTGATTCAATCTTTCCCTTCCGAAGCACGCATATGCATTGCATATCACATCCCGCATGTCATGTCATGTTTTGCATCATGTTGCTTGCGCATTGCACCGTGGTTGATTGTGTTTTCCTTTGCTTGTGTTCTTGCCTTGGGTAGAGTTTGGAGACGAGTTGGTGATCGAGGAACCCGTTGAGTACGCTTACGAGGATCAAGCTTACGTCAACTCGGAGAACTTTGCAGGCAAGAGGACCATACCCTTGAAATCACTTCTATCTTTGCTGGCTAGTTGCTCGCTCTATTGCTATGCCGTGATACCTACCACTTGCTATATCATGCCTCCCATATTGCCATGTCAAGCATCTAACCCACCTTTCCTAGCAAACCGTTGTTCGGCTATGTTACCGCTTTGCTCAGCCCCTCTTATAGCATTGCTAGTTGCAGGTGAAGATGGAGTTTGTTCCTTGTCGGAACATGTTTATTGTTGGGATATCATTATTATATCTTGTTTACTTTAATGCATTTATATACTTGGTAAAGGGTGGAAGGCTCCGCCTTATGCCTGGTGTTTTGTTCCACTCTTGCCGCCCTAGTTTCCGTCATACCGGTGTGATGTTCATTGATTTTGCGTTCCTTACGCGGTTGGGTTATAATGGGAACCCCTTGACAGTTCGTCTTGAGGAAAACTCCTCTAGCAAGGCCCAACCTTGGTTTTACCATTTGCCACCTAAGCCTTTTTCCCTTGGGTTTCGCGGACTCAAGGGTCATCTTTATTTTAAACCCCCGGCCCAGTGCTCCTCTGAGTGTTGGTCCAACTTGTCAGCCACTGGTGGCCACCAGGGGCAACTCTGGGTTGGCCTACCGGAAGTTTGGACAATCCGGTGTGTCCTGAGAACGAGATATGTGCAGCTCCTATCGGGATTTGTCAGCACATCGGGCGGCTTTGCTGGTCTTGTTTTACCATTGTTGAAATGTCTTGTAACCGAGATTCCGAGTCTGATCGGGTCTTCCTGGGAGAAGGAATATCCTCGTTGACCATGAGAGCTTGTGATGGGCTAAGTTGGGACACCCCTGCAGGGTTTTGAACTTTCGAAAGCCGTGCCCGCGGTTATGGGCAGATGGGAATTTGTTAATATCCGGTTGTAGAAAATCTATCACTTAACTTAATTAAAATGAATCAACCGTGTGTGTAACCGTGATGGTCTCTTTTCGGCGGAGTCCGGGAAGAGAACACGGTCACGTGTTATGCTCGACCGTGCTTTGCTTCTCTTCTCGCTCTCATTTGCGTAAGTTAGCCTCCATATATGCTATTGCTTGATGCAGCTTCACCTCACTACCTTTTTCGACCCATAAGCTTAAATAGTCTTGTTCGCGAGGGTGTGAGATTGCTGAGTCCCCATGACTCACAAATTACTTACAAAAACCAGATGCAAGTACTGATGATGCCAGTGCAGGGGACGCGACCGAACTCAAGTGGGAGTTCTACGAGGATTCAGGACATTACTATGTTTCCTTTCCGGACGATCAATAGTGGAGCCCAGTTGAGGCGATCGGGGATCTATGCATTTGGGGTTGTCCTTATTTTGGTTCCGAAGTCGGACCTTGATTCTATCTGGATGATGTAATGTTATATTTATGTATTTTGTGAAGTGGCGATTGTAAGCCAAGTCTTTATCTCTTTCTTATTCAATACATGGGATGTGTAAAGATTACCCCTCTTGCGACATGCCTACTATGAGGTTATGCCTCTAAGTCGTGCTCCGACACGTGGGAGATATAGCCGCATCATGGGTGTTACAAGTTGGTAATCAGAGCCTTCTCCGACGTAGGAGCTCCCTGCTTGATCAAATCGCTAGCGTTGTTGAGTCTAGAAAAAAAGTTTTGAGTCTTATAGGATTATATATATCGGAGAGTAGGATTCTTTTTACTCCTCAGTCCCTTCGTCGCTCTGGTGAGGCCTCCTAACGTAGAGTTTTGACTCTTCTCTCCTCAAATTTCACGAATTTTTTTTAGGATCACGCGGGTATCTTGGAATCGTTTCGATGGTTTTGTGACGAGAACATTGTTCTTGGTGCCTCCTGACATTTAGTGGTTGTGGCAATGTCCCGGGGAGTTGAGCTCCGAGGTGTTGTCGTCACAATTTTATCATTGCAGTTATGGAATACCTGAGTTCACCGACATCAAAAATCTCCTTTATGCAGTTGTTGGTGAGATAACCTCGATGCCACCCAGTACTTGGGCGGGACTTCGGGAGTATTGCCTTAACTCGTATAACGTATGCTTTTCAAAGGTTGAGGTAAATGATTTCCGAAGGTTTCTTGGTTATGTGTTGAAGGATGGATACAGCTGGATGTAGGATTTGCTAGTTTTGGGTGAGATATTATGCTTCCCCTGTATCCCCAACACCCGATTGCATAACCAGAAAGTTTCGGGAGTTTCATAGGTGGGAATTCATGTAGCTCTAGTGTTTCTTCCCGCCGATATTTGGTTTGTGATTGGGTAATCCTTACCAATTATTT
Organism: Triticum dicoccoides; assembly: GCF_002162155.2. Taxonomy (NCBI): domain Eukaryota; kingdom Viridiplantae; phylum Streptophyta; class Magnoliopsida; order Poales; family Poaceae; genus Triticum; species Triticum dicoccoides. The sequence continues at coordinate 325,211,192 of NC_041386.1, forward strand.
GTTCATGTCCGTACCTTGTTGTTTTATTCATCTATCTCCATCTAAGTGGCTTCTCAATTTATGGAAGTGTGATCATTTACTTTTGGAATTCATTCGTTCATTCTTGTTCGGATGTTAAGGCTATATGTTGCAATTTCGATCCATTGATTCAGCTTGAATATATGTCTTTCACGATGCTAACGGATGTCAACCTCTTCAGGATGGCTCCTCCAACGCGTCAGAGTTCGGAACCTCCGCTACCACCTCTACCTCCGGAGGCATGGCAAGCTGTCATGGCCGCCACCAACGCCAACACGCCGATGCTTATGCAACTCTTGCAAGAGCGTAACCGAGGAAATCAAGGCCAAGGCAACAATCAAGCTTAGTTTGCTACCCTCAATCGGTTCCTCGCAAACCAGATGAAGTCCTTCAGTAACTGTGTCGAGGCTACAGACGCTGACGATTGGCTCGTGGATATCTCCAAACATTTTGAGTGTAGCAATGTCAGGCCTGAGGACTTTGTCAAGTTTGCTTCGTTCCAACTCAAAGACCAAGATGCTGAGTGGTATCAATAATACAAAGATTCTAGAGGAGGTCGTGTGATTACTTGGGATGATTTCCGCCGAGACTTCAAAGCTCACCACATTCCTCAAAGTGTTGCTGAGAGTAAGCGTGAGGAGTTCCGCAATCTGCAGCAAGGCAACATGTCTGTTTACCAATACAACATCCTGTTTCAGAGGCTCGCTCGCTTCGCTAAACAAGACGTCCCTGACGAGAAGAGCATGATTTATCAATTCAGAGGTGGCCTCAGAGAAGATCTGCAACTAGCTCTCGTGCTTTTTGAGCCGACCAAGTATGATGATTTCTACAACATGGCACTAAAGAAAGAGGCCTCTCAGCTCAAGTGCGATGCATCTAAGAAGAGAGTTAGGGATGCAACTCCTTCTTCTTCTTCAACTCAAGTGGCAGCTAAGCAGCTAAAGTTCTGGTTTCCTCCTCCTCTATTCCGTCAGCCTTATTAGCAGAAGGGTAAAGGTGGCAACAGATCTTGCCACCCACCCAACCCAGGCTATTAGAACAAAGCTCCGCCTCCTGCTCCAAGGTCAAGTGCTCCGTATCACCGTCCGCTCTCAGAGGTTACTTGCAACAAGTGTCAGCAGAAAGGGCACTATGCGAACAAATGCTTCAACCAAAGGCGCCTTCTGCCTCCTCTTGTGAGATCTGCTAGCAATGCAGTGATCAAGCATAATCCCAAGTTTGCAAAGGTCAACATGATGAACGCAGCTCAGGCGGAGGACTCTTCAGAAGTGATCATGGGTAACCTTCCTGTTAATGATATTGCTGCAAAAGTTCTTTTTGACACTGGTGCATCACTTAGTTTAATCTCCAGACCATTTGCATCTAAGCATGAGTGGGTTTTCCAAGATTCGCCTGGTCCGTTAGCAGTTGTCTCACCGGGTAAATGCTTGCACGCAACCTACATGGTTCCGGATGTTTCTATCAAGATGGGCGACTATAAGTTTCTGTCTTCTCCTATTGTTCTTGGTAACTCGGATTTTGATCTAATTCTCGGCATGGATTGGCTTTCTAAGCACAAGGCTCAGCTTGATTGTGCTGCCAGGGAGATTCAATTGACACACTCGTCTGAGGATGTGATCATCTATGCCACTCGTGATGACCATTCGATTGTTTTCTCTCAATGAGAAGGGCGAGTTGAATGCCATCTCTCAGATTCCAGTCGTTTGTGAATATCAAGACGTCTTTACAGAAGAGCTTCCAGGAATGCCTCCTCACCAGCCAGTTGAATTCTTCATCGATCTTGAGCCTGGCACGGAACCTGTTTGCAAACGTCCTTACAAGCATGGACTAGAAGAGTTGAAGGAGCTGAAGAAACAACTCGATGTACAAGAGCGTATGGGTCTGATCCGACCGAGTTCTTCTCCATGGGGTTGTGGTGTTCTTTTTGTCAAGAAGAAGGATGGCACGGACTGACTTTGCGTCGACTACCGTCCATTGAACAAGAAGACCATAAAGAACAAGTACCCACTTCCCAACATCAATGAGCTATTCGAACAACTCAAAGGTGCTCAAGTATTCTCCAAGCTTGACCTCCGTGTGGGCTATCATCAGATTCACATTCGAGAAAAAGATATCCCCAAGATAGCATTCAGAACAAGCTATGGTTCTTATGAATACACGATCATGTCTTTTGGCCTTGTTAATGCTCCTCCAACGTTCTCTCACATGATGAACTTCATCTTCAACCCTTACACAAATGATTTCGTCTTGGTGTATATCAATGATATTTTGGTCTTTTCCAAGAACAAGGAGGATCATGCCAAGCATTTGAGATTGGTGCTGGACAAATTCAGAGAACATCAATTCTATGCGAAGTTTTCAAAGTGCGAGTTTTGGCTCGATGAGGTTCTCTACCTTGGGCATATCATCTCCTCCAAGGGCATAGCTATTAATCCTGAGAAGGTGTCTGCAATTGTGAATTGGGAACCACCTCAGAATGTGAAGCAGCTCCGCCTCTTTCCAGAGGCACTCTTGGTTTGCCCAGTTGAGGTCTGATTCAATCTTTCCCTTCCGAAGCACGCATATGCATTGCATATTACATCCCGCATGTCATGTCATGTTTTGCATCATGTTGCTTGCGCATTGCACCGTGGTTGATTGTGTTTTCCATTGCTTGTGTTCTTGCCTTGGGTAGAGCCCGGAGACGAGTTCGTGATCGAGGAACCCGTTGAGTACGCTTACGAGGATCAAGCTTACATCAACTCGGAGAACTTTGCAGGCAAGATGACCAAACCCTTGAAATCACTTCTATCTTTGCTTGCTAGTTGCTCGCTCTATTGCTATGCTGCGATACCTACCACTTTCTATATCATGCCTCCCATATTGCCATGTCAAGCCTCTAACCCACCTTTCCTAGCAAACCGTTGTTTGGCTATGTTACCGCTTTGCTCAGCCCCTCTTATAGCATTGCTAGTTGCAGGTGAAGATGGAGTTTGTTCCTTCATGGAACATGTTTATTGTTGGGATATCATTATTATATCTTGATTACTTTAATGCATCTATATACTTGGTAAAGGGTGGAAGGCTCGGCCTTATGCCTGGTGTTTTTTTCCACTCTTACCGCCCTATTTTCGTCATACCGTTGTTATGTTCCTTGATTTTGCGTTCCTTACGCGGTTGGGTTATAATGGGGACCCCTTGACAGTTCGCCTTGAATAAAACTCCTCCAGCAAGGCCCAACATTGGTTTTACCATTTGCCACCTAAGCCTTTTTCCCATGGGTTTCGTGGACTCTAGGGTCATCTTTATTTTAAACCCCCGGGCCAGTGCTCCTCTGAGTGTTGGTCCAACTTGTCAGCCGCCGGTGGCCACCAGGGGCAACTCTGGGTTGCCTACCGGAAGTTTGGACAATCTGGTGTGCCCTGAGAACGAGATATGTGCAGCTCCTATCGGGATTTGTCAGCACATCGGGCGGCTTTGCTGGTCTTGTTTTACCATTGTCGAAATGTCTTGTAACCGAGATTTCGAGTCTGATCGGGTCTTCCTGGGAGAAGGAATATCCTTCGTTGACCGTGAGAGCTTGTGATGGGCTAAGTTGGGACACCCCTGTAGGGTTTTGAACTTTCGAAAGTCGTGCCTGTCGTGGTTCTAAGTCTGACAGTAATGTAGGGGGTAGGTATAGAGAGGCAAGATCTTAGCTATGGAGTAGTTGTAAGCACACGAGGTTTACGAGTTCAGGCCCTTCTCGGAGGAAGTAATAGCCCTACGTCTCGGAGCCCGGAGGCTGTCGACTGGATTATGCGTGTATGAAATTACAGGGGTGCGAACCCTTTACACTGAGGAGGGGGTGGCTTATATAGAGTTCGCCGGACCCCTCCGGCCCTCAGTTGTGCAGGGTTTTAAATACATTAAGGTCAGGCGTTACTGGTAACGCCCCTAATAAAGTGCTATGATGACCATAAAAGCTACTTAATAACCGACCGTTAGCGTGCGGAGTGCCTTTAGGTCTCCTGGCCGTCGAGTGGTTGGGTCTTGGTCGAGTGACTGCTTCTTGGTCGACTGTCTTCGAGTCTGTCGAGTGGAACACCTCCAAGTCAATTGAAAAGTGATTTCTTCTAGAGATGTCCTTGGGTAGGGCAGTTGGGACAGGTCCATGACCCTACCCTAGGTACATAGCTTCATCATTAGCCCCCGAATGGATCGAGGTCTGAGTGGGGAAGGAGTTGAGAATTTCTCCGACTCATTTTTTATGCCATGAACATATCTTGTTTCGGATCAATGAACCTGAGTGATGACAGCAACTTCCTTTTCAGTCACCTTGATCCATTCTTAGTTTTTTGTCGAGTGAGTTTCTTTACTTGAAAGGCTCCGAGTGACGGCATGGAGGAGATCTTCCGTCTGACAAGTTGTTCTGCTGCCCGCAGATTTCGCGGGATTCGGTTTTTGGGAAGCGCGCGGGACGGGGGAGGCCGCAGTAATCGGATGGGATAGGGTGGAGCTGCCTCGATCTCCGCGCCAACTTTTTTGCCACGTTCGTGCGCGTGGTTGCTACGGGATTTGACAGGACCGCCCGGGCCTACCAGTCAGCCACTCGGAAGCGACCTCGTATAAGACGTCGGACGGGGGTTTCTTGAACAGTGCGTTCCCATTCCCTCTTTCCTCTTCAAGCTTCTTTGTCGTGCTCTCTCTCGCCCCAGCACCGTCACTCCGTACGCGTCTCGCCAGAGACGATGGGGAAGGAGAAGACGGTGGCTCTGGAGTGGGCAAAGAAGGCGACGGCAAAGGCGGAGGGGAAGGCGACCAGTCGGGGTGGATCTTCCTCGCGAGCTGGCCTGCCGAAGGGCTGGATCCAGGGCGACTGGATCCGCTCTGCGATCCGCCAAGAAGACCTCCATGACCTAGCTGAAGGAGGGCTGATCCCCCATGGATCGGTGCAGCTTCCGGGGAAGGAGTCCGAGCCGCAACCTCGGGAGGGTGAGCGCGTTCTCCTTGCCACCCACGTCGACCGTGGATTTTCCTTGCCTCCTCACCCTTTCTTTCGGGGGTTTCTGAATTTCTTTGGGGCACAACTCCACCACTTCACTCCCAACACAATCGTGTATCTCGCTGCTTTCGTGTCTTTGTGCAAGAATTTCTTGGGTTGTCGGCCTCACTGGGGTCTTTTCAAGCACATTTTCACCTGTCGTTCTCAAACGGTGAAAAAGGCCAATCCGAGTGATGAGAGAACACAAGTGATTCAGATGTGTGGGGGTCTTGGTGTTCAGATGAGAGGGAAAAGTTCCTTTCCAGCCATGATTCTCCCCGACTCGGTTCGGGATGGCAGTTGACCTGGTTTTACTGCAAAGACCAGTCGACGCCAGGCCAGTCAACTGGCCTCCCTCCTTTTACCATGGACCGAGTGAGGAAACCCTCCTCTTTGAAGGTGCTCCCAGAGGAGAAGGCGCAGGTTAGGGTGCTGGTCGAACGAGTGGTCCAGCTTATCCGTGACGGGGTCACCGGTATGGATCTCTTGGAGGTTTTCCTTCAGCGGCGCATCCAGCTTCTTCAAGCCCGAGACCATCCGATGTGGATGTATTCGGGTCTTGACGACTCCACTCGGATTCACTCGGAGGAGGTCGATGACGACACGCTGGAGAAGTGGCTGTCGGGCATGACCGGAAACAAGGAAAACCCCAGGGGAGCCAGGAGAGTTCCTCCATTCGACCAGTCCCATGTACCAGAGAAGGTCCGACTCTGAGCTTTTGATTGTAATCTGAACTCACTCGCGCAGCTGCCTATACTGCGTCGACTGAAATTGTTCTCCCTGCTTTCTTTCAGGACCTTATCGAAATGTATTCAATGCCCAACGGAGAGCAAGAGCAGGACCCAGAAGGAGAGGCGAGCGGCGCGACAGTGGCGAATGGGACTCGGACGGTGACGGGGGCGAAGAAAGCGATGACCCAAGTGACGAAGAAGAAGTCGAGTCGCCTCCTTGCAGGGAGAGGCGGTCCAAGCTTGACCAAGAATGTCCGAGCGCCCGTGAAAAGGCGATTGCTCAGGCTGGTCAGTCTTCAAAGCGTCCTCGGACCTCTTCGCCAACTCCAACTGAAAAAGCATCAAAGCATCCCAAAGTTGCAGAGCCAATGCTTGGGAAGGCGTTGCCGAAGATTAAGATTGACATCCCCGTCGCTTCTGCATGAGTGTCTCCCTTTGTATTCACTCGACGCCACGTGCTGTTTGTTTTTCTTGTTTTAACCGGACGAACTTTGGAACTGGCAGCGCTGCTACTTCCGGGACCTCAGCTTACAGGGACGATGATGAGGTAATGGAGGATGCGGTCACTTCCAATCTAGGAATGATTTCTGCCATTCTGTCTTTATTTGGTCGAGTCAACTGCAATGTGTACCATTGGGTGATGTGATTTTGGCGATTGAACTTTGTACAGCTCCTAACATTATTGACCTCCCCGATGATGATGATGAAGAGCCCGAGAGGCCTTTGACGAGGAAAAATAGGCAAGCTCCTGCAAGCAAGGTGCCACAGTCGACGCCGAGGGCGGAACCAGTCGTTCAGGACGCTGGTGATGCCCATCGGGGTTCTGTTACCTTCGCCCTGCCATTGTCGAGTGCCTTGCCTTCTTCGTCAAACTGCTCAGGCCCCTGTCGAGCCACCTTCGGTTTTTGCGACCCATCATGTCCCAGAGGATGAAGTGAATGCTGCCAAGGAAGCCATACGCCAGGCGGGCATTATGACGGAGAAGATGAAGACGGTGCGGGACGCCAGTCAAGCCGCCTATGATGCCAGCTCGGCTCTCCAAAGCAACATTCAGGTTAGTTGGTCACCGCTTGTTGTATTAGGATATGCTATCTGAAGACTCTCTTTCCGAAAATCTTTGCATCTTTACACCCACTGGGTGCGTCGATTGAATTTTTGAACTAGTGGGGGAACGCTGAGTGCACCCACTGGGTGTAGTCCCCGAGACTACGGTGGACTGCTGGCAGTCGACTGTAGTCTTTGTATTTTAATTCTTTCGCTCGATGTGGTCTGGCCGCGTCGAGTGTAAACCGAACCGGTAGTTTGTCTCTTCTACTCGGTCTGGGCGAGTGGGATCAGAACCGGTGGGGGCACGCCAAGTGCACCCACTAGGTGTAGTCCCCTAGACCGCGGTCGACTGCTGGCAGTCGACTGTGGTCTGAGTTCTATGGTCTGAGTTCTTCTTTCTCTCTTTTTTTACTCCCTGCACTCGACCCCGGCGGGCCGGTCGAGTGGGATCATAACCGGTGGGGGCACGCAAAGTGAACCCACTGGGTGTAGTCCCCGAGACTATGGTGGACTGTGGGCAGTCGACCGCAGTCTTAGTATTTATTGTCTTTGTCGTTTTTCACTTCAAAATAACTTCTCCTCCCTGATTGTAGAAATCTTGTGATCTTGGAGCTCGCTTTGCTGACTTGGAGAAACAGCAGATCCAACTGAACCTTGACGTGGAATTGGCCAAGACAGAGCTGCAAAAGGCCAAGGATGACGCCAATGGTAAGATGAGATTGTCGACTGGTTTGTCTTAGGCTTGAGTACCCTTCAGCTCTTTCTGAATCAAGCACCGTTTCTTTGTAGAAAAACTGAGAGAAGCTCTGGCAAAGAAGGATCAGGATTTGGCTGCTGCTCAAAAGGAAGCTGATGACAGAACCGCCCTGGCTGAACAGAAACTGGCTTCGGTCGGCCAGTTGGAAGAAGAGAACACCAAGATGAAATCTGCTCTGAACGAAGCCAACAAGGAGTGCACGCGCTTGAAGAAGGACAATCTCAACCTGTACGAGAAGATGGAAGGCATCGCTCGCAGGAGGGACGATCTGGAGAGCTATCTGAGGAGCCTTGCCAAGAAGTTGTTCATCAAGCTTGAAGGTACACATTTTGTTCCGACTGATGTTTTTTGTCAACTCAGCGTACAAAAATTGACTTATCCTTGGATCGTGAATGCAGAGTTTTGCCAGAACTTCGAGGAGGAGACTGGGCGGATTGAGCCAGGTTTGGACCCAATCAGTTCTCCCGTGAAAGATGAAACGGCCATGAATCTGCTCCGACTGGAATCCCGCATCGACGGTGTTGTGGACTATTTGGCTCGACTGAAAGTCGCCATGTCACAGATCGACACGGCACTTTGGCCAGAGGCCACGCTCCAGAATGATCTTGAGTCCCTGATGACTCGACTTAACGAGATGCCTGATCGAGTGTAGGAGTGGGAGAAATCTTCTGCCCGGTGTGGTGCTGATGTGGCTCTGTCTTTGGTTCGTGTCCACTACAAGGAGGTGCGACAAGATAAGCTGGCAGCAATCAAGGTCGCCAACACCGAGAAGCATGACTTCCGAACTTTTATGGAGACTTTCATCGCTGCAGCCCCTCGGATCGCCGACGGCGTCGACCTGGACGAGTTCGTCGAGCCTGCCAGTCCTCCTCCTGCAGAGTGAACAAACTTTTATGCCCCACCTTAAATTTGCCTCGGAATGCCGAGTGGTTTTTGTAACCGTTAAACTCTTTCAGGCTGAATGCCCGAGCACTTCGATCTGTGGTCCGGAACCTTTAGGATTTATCTGAACTTGGTTTATCGTTGAATATCTTCATGAATCCTCCGTCGAGTGGAACTCGTTCTTCACTCGAGACAACTTTTGTATTTGTGGCGCAGCTCCGAAGGAGAAGGTAGCAGTCGACCTGCACCTCGTCGTCCTCGCGGGTCGGCGATGGAGCGCACATTGTATTTGTGGCGAAGCTCCCAAGAAGAAGGTGGCAGTCAACCTACACCTCGTCGTCCTTGCGGAGTGGGATGGAGCGCATGTTGTATTTGTGGCGAAGCTCCCAAGGAGAAGGTGGCAGTCGACCTGCACCTCGTCGTCCTTGCAGAGTGAGATGTGTTTCGTACTTAGGCGAGTACTGGACTGCAGCTAAGCCCCTGAGTGGGAGGCTGGCTCCCCACTCGGTAGGATTTTCAAATACTTAGGCGAGTACTGGACTGCAGCTAAGCCCCCGAGTGGGAGGGTTGCTCACCACTCG
>NC_041386.1:325220478-325221149 GCF_002162155.2 Triticum dicoccoides
CTTCATGAATTCTCCGTCGAGTGGAACTCGTTCTTCACTCGAGACAACTTTTGTATTTGTGACGCAGCTCCGAAGAAGGAGGTAGCAGTCGACCTGCACCTCGTCGTCCTTGTGGGTCGGGATGGAGCGCACGTTGTATTTGTGGCGAAGCTCCGAAGGAGAAGGTGGCAGTCGACCTGCACCTCGTTGTCCTTGCAGATTGGGATGGAGCGCACGTTGTATTTGTGGCGAAGCTCCGAAGGAGAAGGTGGCAGTCGACCTGCACCTCGTCGTCCTTGCGGATTGGGATGTGTTTCGCACTTAGGCGGGTACTGGACTGCAGCTAAGCCTCCGAGTGGGAGGGTCACTCTCCACTCGGTAGGATTTTTCAAACTTAGGTGAGTACTGGACTGCAGCTAAGCCTCCGAGTGGGAGGGTCGCTCTCCACTCGGTAGGATTTTTCAAACTTAGGCGAGTACTGGACTGCAGCTAAGCCCCCAAGTGGGAGGGTCGCTCTCCACTCGGTAGGATTTTTCAAACTTAGGTGAGTACTGGACTACAGCTAAGCCCCCGAGTGGGAGGGTCGCTCTCCACTCGGTAGGATTTTCAAATACTTAGGCGAGTACTGGACTGCAGCTAAGCCCCCGAGTGGGAGGGTTGCTCTCCACTCGGTAGGATTTTCAAATACTTAG
>NC_041386.1:325221174-325233194 GCF_002162155.2 Triticum dicoccoides
AACGGGTTCGCAGCTAAGCCTCCGAGTGGGAGGCTGGCTCACCACTCGGTAGGATTTTCAAATACTTAGGTGAGTACTGGACTACAGCTAAGTCCCCGAGTGGGAGGCTGGCTCACCACTCGGTAGGATTTTCAAATACTTAGGCGAGTACTGGACTGCAGCTAAGCCCCCGAGTGGGAGGCTGGCTCACCACTCGGTAGGATTTTCAAATACTTAGGCGAGTACTGGACTACAGCTAAGCCCCCGAGTGGGAGGCTGGCTCACCACTCGGTAGGATTTTCAAACACTTAGGCGAAACGGGTTCGCAGCTAAGCCTCCGAGTGAGAGGCTGGCTCGCCACTCGGTAGGAAATTATTTTTACAAACTTAGGCGAAACGGATTCGCAGCTAAGCCACCCACTGGGGGATTTCTCACGAAAACAAAAACAATAACAATCACTGGGAAAATTATAACGCTCTTGTCTTTGACAAATAAACTACAGGAGTTTTGCTTGTTACATCTCATCCGAGTGAGAATTCAAGTATAAAAGGGGCGGAGCAGCTCCGCATTCCAGGCTCGTGGCTCATCAATCTGGCGATCGACATTATAGAGGTGGTACGCTCCATTGTGGAGGACTCTGGTGACTATGAAGGGGCCTTCCCAAGTAGGAGCGAGTTTGTGTGGTTTCTGCTGATCCACTCAGAGGACCAAGTCTCCTTCTTGGAAGGCCCGACTCTTCACGTTTCTGGCATGGAATCGACGCAAGTCTTGGTGATAGATGGTCGATCAGATCATGGCCATTTCTCTTTCTTCTTCCAGGAGGTCGACTGCATCCTGCCGGGCTTGTTCTGCTTCATCTTCAGAGTAGAGCTCGACCCGGGGGGCATTGTGGACTAGGTCACTCGGCAAAACCGCTTCGGCTCCGTAGACCAGAAAGAATGGGGTTCTTCCGGTTGATCGGTTTGGGGTTGTCCTCAATCCCCAAAGAATTGATGGAAGCTCGTCGACCGATGCACCTGCTGTGTGCTTGAGATCGTGCATCAATCAGGGTTTCAGTCCTTTGAGAATTAAGTCATTTGCTCTTTCCGCTTGTCCATTCGACTGGGGGTGAGCAACCGAAGCGTAGTCGACTCGTGTGCCCTGAGAGGCGCAAAAGGCTCTGAATTTGTCAGAATCAAAGTTTGACCCATTGTTAGTGATGATGCTGTGCGGAACTCCGTATCTGAATATCAACTCTCTGATGAAACTGATAGCAGTGCAAGCATCAAGATTCTTGATAGGCTTAGCTTCAATCCACTTGGTGAACTTGTCGACTGCTACTAGCACATGAGTGAAGCCGCTCCTGCCCGTTCTCAGTGGTCCAACCATGTCCAGTCCCTAAACGGCGAAGGGCCAGACGAGTGGAATGGTTTTCAGGGCTGATGCGGGCTTGTGCGACATATTGGAGTAAAACTGACATCCTTCACACTTGTCGACCATCTCTTTCGCCATTTCATTCTCTCTTGGCTAGTAGAATCCCGCTCAGTATGCTTTAGCCACAATGGTCCGAGAGGACGCATGATGACCACAGGTCCCCGAGTGGATATCATCAAGGATCATCTGACCTTCTTCTGGTGTTATACACTTCTGACTGACTCCAGTCGCCCTTTCTCTATACAACTGTCCCTTTATGACTGTAAAGGCCTTGGATCGACGGACGATCTGTCGAGCCTCTTCTTCGTCCTCTCAGAGTTCTTTCCTTAGGATGTACGCGAAGTACGGTATTGTCCGGTCGGGAGTGATGACCAAGACTTCCATGATCAAGTCGACCACAGCCGGAATTTCAACTTCAGTCGGATCCGTGGCACTTTTTGGCTGCGGGGCTTCTTCAGTGAATGGATCCTCCTGAATTGATGGTGTGTGGATGTGTTCCAAAAACACATTGCTGGGAATGGCTTCTCTTTTGGAACCTATTTTCGCCAAATCATCAGCTGCTTGATTTTTCAGTCGGGGTATGTGATGAAGTTCTAATCCCTCGAATTTCTTCTCCAGCTTTCTCACTGCATTGCAATAACCAGTCATGGCTGGACTTCTGACGTCCCACTCCTTCATCACCTGATTAACCACCAAATCTAAGTCGCCATAGACCATAAGGCGACGGACGCCGAGTGAAACGGCCAGGCGCAACCCAGATAAAAGTGCTTCATATTCTGCCTCGTTATTGGAGGAATCAAAGTGGATTTGAAGAACATATCTGAGCTTATCTCCTCGGGGGGAAACCAATACCACCCCTGCACCACAACCATTCAGCATTTTGGAACCATCGAAGAACATGGTCCAATGCTCCGAGTGAACCTGAGTCGGCAGTTGCTATTCAATCCACTCGGCGACAAAGTCTGCTATTGCTTGGGACTTGATAACTTTCTTTGCCTCAAACTTGATATCTAGAGGAAGGAGTTTAATCGCCCATTTTGCCACTCGACCAGTTGCATCTCTGTTATGCGGGATCTCTGACAATGGAGCATCGCTGACGACTGTAATGGAATGATCAGAGAAGTAGTGAGCAACCTTCTTCGTGGTCATATAAATCCCATATACAAGCTTCTGATAATGAGGATATCTTTGCTTCGACGGGGTCAAAACCTCAGAAATATAATATACTGGGCGCTGAACTTTGAAGGATTTTCCTTCTTCTTCCCGCTCGATCGTAAGTACCATACTGACGACTTGTCCTGTGGCTGCGATGTAAAGCAGTAAAGGCTCTTTGCTGATTGGGGCAGCAAGCACCGGCTGGGTGGAGACCAGAGCTTTGAGCTCTGCAAACGCTGGATCAGCTTTAGGAGTCCACTCGAACTGGTCGGACTTCTTCATCAATCGGTAAAGAGGCAATGCCTTTTCATCAAGATGAGAGATGAATCAACTTAAAGCAGCCAAGCAACCAGTAAGCATCTGGACGTCGTGCACTCGCACATGACTTTTCATTCGGAGTATAGTACCGACTTTTTCTGGATTGGCGTCGATTCCCCGTTCGGAAACGAGAAAACCGAGTAACTTTCCGCCAAGAACTCCGAATGTGCACTTGGATGGATTAAGCTTGATATCATACCTCCTGAGGTTGGCAAAGGCTTCAGCAAGGTCAGTCAGCAGGTCGGAACCCTTCCGTGACTTGACCACAATATCATCCATGTATGCTTCCTCATTCCGACTGATTTGAGTGAGCAAACACTTCTGAATCATCCTCATGAATGTGGCTCCGGCATTCTTGAGGCCGAATGGCATGGTAACATAACAGAAGCACCCGAATGGAGTGATGAAAGCTGTTTTGATCTCGTCAGGTCCATACAGATGGATCTGATGGTACCCGAAATAGGCGTCTAAAAAAGACAGTCGCTCACATCCCGCAGTCGAGTCGACTAGAAAATGATCTTTCGGGCAGGCCCGATTGATATGTTTAAAGTCAATGCACATGCGAAGTGACTTGTCCTTCTTGGGGACCATGACAACGTTGGCGAGCCACTCGGAGTGGTAGATCTCTCGGATGAACTCTGCTGCTAAGAGCCGAGCCACCTCCTCACCAATAGCCTTTCTCTTCTGGACGGGGGACCGTCGGAGATGTTCTTTGACAGGTTTTACTTTTGAGTCGACTCGTAGGCGGTGCTCAGCCAGCCCCCTTGGAACACCCGGCATGTCAGAAGGCTTCCATGCGAAAATGTCCCAGTTCTCACGGAGGAACTGGATGAGCGCTTCTTCCTATTTGGAGTCAAGTGTTGTTGAGATATGATTCGGAGCCGCACTGGGATCGGTCAGGTGAATGTGAGCCGGCTTCGTTTCGCCAGATGACTGAAAAGCTGATTCTGTAGCGGGCTTCTTGGCTCGCAACAAATCACTCGGGTCTGCAGTCTTTTGGTATTCCTGCAGTTCCACCACTGCCATCTGAGCATCATCGATCTTTGAACCTTTCTGAAAACACTCTTCTGCTTTCTTTCGTTTGCCTGTAACAGTGATCACACCTTTGGGACCAGGCATCTTCAATTTGAGATACACATAACATGGTCGAGCTATGAAGCGTGCATAAGCCGGCCTGCCCAAAATAGCGTGATAAGCACTCTGGAGATCTACAACTTCGAACGTCAACTTTTCTTTGCGGTAATTCTTGGAATCACCGAAAACCACATCAAGAGCAATCTGGCCGAGTGACTCAGCCTTCTTCCCAGGAATGACTCCATGGAAACTCATGTTGCTGGCGCTGAGTCTGGACATCGGAATGCCCATCCCTTTCAATGTCTCAGCATATAGTATGTTCAAACTACTGCCGCAATCCATCAAGACTTTGGTCAGTCGAGTGCCTTCGACAACTGGGTCGACCACTAAAGCTTGCCTCCCAGGGGTGGCAATGTGCGCTGGGAGATCGGACTGGTCGAATGTGATGGCAGTCTGAGACCACTTCAGATAACTGGGTGTTGCCGGAGCAACCATATTCACCTCACGGTTGATAACTTTCAGTCGACTTTTGCTTTCAACATCAGCAAAAATCATCAGTGTGGAATTGACCTGGGGTTATCCATCATCACTGTCTTCCTTGTCCTCAACTTTGTTTGACTCCTTTTCCTTATCTTTGGGCTGCTTGCCCTGGAACTGCTGGATCAAGAGCTGACACTGTCGAGTGGTATGTTTCGGGTAAATGAACTTACCTTCTTCATCTTTCTTGGTGTGGATGTGACATGGCAAATCCAACACATCATTTCCGTCTTGGTCTTTAACTTTCTTAGGGTTCCAAGGTCCTTTGGGTTTCCCCTTAAACTTTCCTTGAGTTACAGCCAAGGCTTCCCCAGGAGCAGCTGGCTCAGCTTTCCACTTCTGTTTCCGATTGGAATTTCCTCCGGTTTCTTGAGCGACTGACTTGAGCTTTCCACTCCTGAGTTGATCCTCATCTTCACCATTAGCGTACTTGGTGGCAATCTCCATCATCCGATTCAGAGACATATCTCCGGTTCGACCGAATTTCAGATTCAGTTCTCTGTACTTGACGCCTTCTTTGAAGGCACAGACTGCTTGGTGGTCAGGCACATTCTCTACCGTGTGATGTAACGTGATCCATCTCTAGATGTAATCCCTCAAAGTTTCATTCGTCTTCTGCACGCAAGACCGTAGTTCCGTCAGCCCTGTCGGTCGCTTGCATGTTCCTTCAAATGTGGTGACAAACACTCGGGCGAGATCTTCCCAAGTGTAAATGCTGCTGGGTGCTAACTGATTCTGCCACGCTCTGGCCGAGTCATCCAACAAGAGAGGCAGGTGCTTCATGGCCACTTCATCATTGCCACCGCCAATCTGGACGGCCACTCGGTAGTCTTCAAGCCAAGTATCGGGCTTGGACTCACCAGTGAACTTACTGACTCTAGTCGCCAACCTGAAGTTGGGAGGAATCACAGCGGCCCTGATGGCTCTACTAAAGCACTCTGGCCCCGAAACATGTACTCTACTGCTGGTAGGTGCATCGCTGTCGTGACCTTCTCGGTGAGCTCTGTTCCTGTCGGCCAAACCTTGGACGAGAATGGATCTCGCATCAAAGCCTGGTTCCCTGGGGTCGACTGGAATTCTTCGCCCAACACTATGAGGGCGCCTGTCATCCCGCTGTCGAGGCACATACGACCCGCTCCTCGGGGGAGGGGTGGGCACTCGATGTCGATCGTCACGATCGAATTGGTGATCATACTGCTCACGGTCCCTGTACTGATTACGCCGGTCCCCACGTCCCTCACGCCTCGGGGGCGATCTTGGGCTATGAGCCGACTGAACTGTGTCTGCGGCAACAGATCTGCGGAGCCAGTCGAACAGGCCGTAGAGGGATTCGTCGGGCTCGATCGCCGCGACTTGAGGGGTGGCCAACTGGCGTGCCACCGTGTGTCTCACCCACCGCTGAAGTCTCGACCGACCGAAGCGCCTGCGCCGGCGGGAAACAGGGAGGGAGGACAACACAGGAACCGACCGATAATGGGTCGACGATTGCCGCAAGAGGACACCGTGGAGGCACGCGCGAAAGTGCGTTGCCCCGTGGACAGGGAGTGCGTCCACGTCGAGCGGAGCCTCCTGAAGCCAACCGGAGTCGTCGGTGATGAACGTGAGCGCACCGAGACGGATCTCGCGGCCCTCCACCAAAACTCCGCCAGAAACCATGATGATTTGGATCGGAAAAGATCGCAATTCCTCCAACAAATCGCTAAAACACCTGCCCCACGGTGGGCGCCAACTGTCGTGGTTCTAAGTCCGATAGTAATGTAGGGTGGTAGGTATGGAGAGGCAAGATCTTAGCTATGGAGTAGTTGTAAGCACACGAGGTTTACGAGTTCAGGCCCTTCTCGGAGGAAGTAATAGCCCTACGTCTCGGAGCCTAGAGGTGGTCGACTGGATTATGCGTGTATGAAATTACAAGGGTGCGAACCCTTTACACTGAGGAGGGGGTGGCTTATATAGAGTTCGCCGGACCCCTCCGGCCCTCAGTTGTGCAGGGTTTTATATACATTAAGGTCGGGCGTTACTAGTAACGCCCCTAATAAAGTGCTATGATGACGATAAAAGCTACATAATAACCGACCGTTAGCGTGCGGAGTGCCTTTAGGTCTCCTGGCTGTCGAGTGGTTGGGTCTTGGTCGAGTGACTGCTTCTTGGTCGAGTGTCTTCGAGTCTGTCGAGTGGAACACCTCCAAGTCGATTGAAAGGTGATTTCTTCTAGAGATGTCCTTGGGTAGGGCAGTTGGCACAGGTCCATGATCCTACCCTAGGTACATAGCTTCATCAGTGCCCGCGGTTATGGGCAGATGGTAATTTGTTAATATATGGTTGTAGAAAACCTGTCACTTAACTTAATTAAAATGAATCAACCGCGTGTGTAACCATGATGGTCTCTTTTCAGCGGAGTCCGGGAAGAGAACACGGTCTCGTGTTATGCTTGAACGTAAGTAGTTTTAGGATCACTTCTTGATCTTTATAGATTCTCGGCCGTGCTTTGCTTTTCTTCTCGCTCTCATTTGCGTAAGTTAGCCTCCATATATGCTATTGCTTGCTGCAGCTCCACCTCACCACCTTTTCCGACCCATAAGCTTAAATAGTCTTGATCGTGAGGGTGTGAGATTGGTGAGTCCCTGTGACTCACAGATTACTTCCAAAAACCAGATGCAGGTGCCGATGATGCCAGTGCAGGGGACGCGACCGAACTCAAGTGGGAGTTCGACGAGGGTTCAGGACGTTACTATGTTTCCATTCTGGACGATTAGTAGTGGAGCCCAGTTGGGGCGATCAGGGATCTATGCATTTGGGGTTGTCTTTATTTTGGTTCCGTAGTCGGACCTTGATTGTATCTGGATGATGTAATGTTATATTTATGTATTGTGTGAAGTGGTGATTGTATGCCAAGTCTTTATCTCTTTCTTATTCAGTACATGGGATGTGTAAAGATTACCCCTCTTGCGACATGCATACTATGCGGTTATGCCTCTAAGTCGTGCTCCGACACGTGGGAGATATAGCCGTATCGTGTGTGTTACACACAAACAAAGATACATACGGGAAGAAGGCTAAGAAAAGGCAAAGGTTTTCAAAAATCATTTTAGAAGTGGGGGAGAGGAAAACGAGAGGCAAATGGCAAATAGTGTAATGCGAGGGATAAGAGTTTGTGATGTGTACTTGGTATGTCTTGACTTGTGCGTAGATTTCCACGGCAACGGCGCGAGAAATCCTTCTTGCTACCTCTTGAGCTTGCATTTGTTTTCCCTTGAGGAGAAAAGGGTGATGCAGCACAGTAGCATAAGTATTTCCCTCAGTTTTGAGAACCAAGGTATCAATCCAGTAGGAGACTACACGCAAGTCCCTCGTACCTGCACAAACAAACAAGAACCTCGCAACCACCGCGATAAAGGGGTTGTCAATCCCTTCACGGTCACTTCCAAAAGTGAGATCTGATAAAAATAATAAGATAAATATTTTTTGGTATTTTTGTTGTATAGATTGGAAAATAAAGATTTCAAAATAGAAATAGGTTTCACTAGTGGCTTCTCTCAAGATAGCAAATTCTACGGAGGGTGAACAAATTACTGTCGAGCAATTGATAGAAAAGCGCATAGTTATGAGAATATCTAGGCATGATCATTTATATAGGCATCACGTCCACGACAAGTAGACCAAAATGATTCCGCATCTACTAGTATTACTCCACACATCGACCGCTATCCAGGATGCATCTAGAGTATTAAGTTCATAAGAACAGAGTAACACATTAGACAAGATGACATGATGTAGAGGATAAACTCAAACAATATGATATAAACCCCATCTCTTTATCCTCGATAGCAACAATACAATACATGCCTTGCTGCCCCTCCTGTCATTGGGAAAGGACACCACAAGATTGAACCCAAAGCTAAGCACTTCTCCCATTGCAAGAAAGATCAATCTAGTAGGCCAAACCAAGCTGATAATTGGAAGAGACTTGCAAAGATATTTAAATCATGCATAAAATATTTTAGAGAAGAATCAAATATTGTTCATAGATAATCTTGATCATAAACCCACAATTCATCGAATCTCTAGAAACACACTGCAAGAAGAATTACATCAAATAGATCTCCAAGAGAATCAAGGAGAACTTTGTACTGGTATCCAAGGAGAGAGAAGAAGCTGAAAGGATCGATATAGTTGACTAGAGGTGGGGTGAATAGGCAACTAACAATTTTTAGCTTTTATTTAACAATTTAAACTTTGCATCAAAGTAGGTTGTCTAGATGTGCAACTAAGTGAGAAACCTATATGATGCAACAATGATAAGTACACAAGCAAGCAAGAGATATATCACAAATAAGCTTGCACAAGTAAAGGCACGAGATAACCAAGAGTGGAGCCAGTGGGGACGAGGATGTGTTACCGAAGTTCCTTCCCTTTGAAGGGAAGTACGTCTCCGTTGGAGCAGTGTGGAGGCACAATGCTCCCCAAGAAGCCACTAGGGCCACCGTATTCTCCTCACGCCCTCACACAATGGGAGATGCCGTGATTCCACTATTGGTGCCCTTGGAGGCGGCGACCGAACCTTTACAAACAAGGTTGGGGAAATCTCCACAACTAAATTGGAGGCTCCCAACGACACCACGAAGCTTCACCATAATGGACTATGGCTCCGCGGTGACCTCAACCATCTAGTGTGCTCAAACAGCCAAGAGTAACAAGATCCACAAGGGATAAGTGGGGGGAATCAAATTTGTCTTGGTGGAAGTGTAGATCGGGGCCTTCTCAACCACTCCCGAGAAAATCAACAAGTTTGATTGGCTAGGGAGTGAGATCGGGCGAAAATGGAGCTTGAAGCAACAATGGAGCTTAGGGTTGGAAGAGGTAGTCAACTAGAGGAAGAAGACACCCCTTATATAGCTGTGGACAAAATCCAACGGTTATCCACCTAACCAGCCCGCGACATGCGGTACTACCGCCCCTGACCAGCGGTTCTACCGTAAGGCTATGCGGTACTTCCGCCCCTGACCAGCGGTACTACCGCAAGGCCATGCAGCACTACCATGAGGGACCGCGGTACTACCGCCGCAGCAGCAGGAGCTAGGGCATACCTGTAGCACAAGGGCTGAGGGCGGTACTGCCGCAGGTGCGGTACTACCGCTCCCCCTTGCGGTACTACCGCAAGGGAGGAAACTCCTAGCCTGGGAAGAGCGCGGATGAATAAAATTACATCCGTGCCTACTTCCGCTAGAAAACAGATAATGCAAAAATCTGACACAGTACTACCGCTGAGGAGCGGTACTACCGCCTGGCAGCTGAGCCAGGCCGTGCGTGGTACTACTGCGCACGGGGTGCGGTACTACCGCGGAGGCACGGATGTAAAAAATTACATCCGCCCCTACTACCGCGATGAAGCGGCACTTGGCCTGGGAGCCACGGTACTAAGGCTCCGGAGGAGCGGTACTACCGTGGGCTCTTGCGGTACTACCGCGCCGAAGTATGGTACTACCGCAGGTGCCTGCGGTACTACCGCTCCAGGGAGCAGTACTACCGCAAGCCATCATTAGCAACTAGGACAAAGCAAAGAGGATAAACGGAGGATGCTCCAATGCGAATGGGAAAGGAGGAGACAAGGAAGAAAACATGTACGTGATGATTCCACCCGAACCTTTCTGACATGGACCCCCTCTTAATAGTACGGCTTTCCTACGACTCAAATCCACCAAAAAGAAACGTAGGAAAATGTCGTCTTCAATAGTCTTCGAGGGGCACCAAACCGTCTTGTGCCTAGCGATGAAACATCCGGGAAACTCAAGGCACACGATTAGTTCGCAAAAGCACTATCATCAATCACCAAAACACCTTAGGGATAAATATGCCCTTACAATCTCAACCTTTTTGCTGGATCGATGACAATACGGGATTTGCACAAAGGGAAATAATATTGAGCAAACGCAAACCCCTCCTCTCTAGAATATAGACGGGCTCCCCCAAGATGTGTGCAAACTAGATGGGTGCTTTGGACTGCACGGCACACATACTAGGATCAAAACTCCCCTATATTTTAGAGACAAGGCATATCTTGCAATTGTAAGGCTAACACTAGACAAGATAGCAAATACGAGCATAACATAAGTAGCACAATCATAAGCTCACTAAGATAGGATAGAGTGCATATAAGTAGCATAATCATAAGCTCACTAAGATAGGATAGAGTGCATATGTCTTACACCATATGAAGGAAAAGTCTCAAAGGCGCAAACCAAACCAAAGCAAACGAGGTCCAAACGACAAAACAAACACACCAAACATGACACATGACTCGCAAGCACGCAAATCCCTACACTCTCTGCCCCTTTGGCATCGACATGCCAAAAAGGCAGAGAGGACACCTACACTCAAGGGGTGGCTCAGGTAGAGAAATCATCCCAACTCTCCTTATGCTCCTCGTCAGACTCGGCGGCGAGGACGGTCTCCTCGATGTCCTCCTCAGAATTAGTCCACTTGTAGCCTTGCTTCGCCATCCATACAGCCTCTGGCGTGATGACCTCCTCAGAATCGCCAGAGACGTCCTCTCCAAAGACCCTCATAATCTTCATGTCGCGGCGGCAACTCTCCTTGGATGCCACGTCAGTCATGTACTGCCCCTTTGCTTGCATGCAGAAAAGAGTCTTCATCTTGTCCATCAACTCCTTGGCCCACGAGGGCTCAGAGGAAGGATGGGAAGACCTAGCAGCACGGTCCTCAACAACATCCTCTGCTCCAGCCTCCTTCTTATCAACAGCCCTCCTAGCAGTAGACGCCTCAGCACGAGTAGTAGTGTTGGCCCAGTTGGGCTTGACACAGAGACTGATGGGCTCATGCCAAATCTAGTTTGGAGCAACGATGTAACACCCCGGATGTAACTTTCCCTTTTTGTACTCCAACTCTTGCCGTTTCCGGCGTTAAGTTATACTTATTTCCTTGGGTTTGGGTTTTTGTCTCCGTGTGTTGTTATCGTTGTCATGCATCTCATATCATGTCATCATGTGCATTGCATTTGCATACGTGTTCGTCTCATGCATTCGAGCATTTTCCCCGTTGTCCGTTTTGCATTCCGGCGCTTCGTTCTCCTCCGGTGGTCATTTCTAGATTTCTTTCATGTGTGGGGATTAAACATTTCCGGATTGGACCGAGACCTGCCAAGCGGCCTTGGTTTACTACCGGTAGACCGCCTGTCAAGTTTCGTGTCATTTGGACTTCGTTTGATACTCCAACGGTTAACCGAGGGACCGAAAAGGCCTCGTGTGTGTTGCAGCCCAACACCCCTCCAATTTTGCCCAAAGCCCACCTAACTCTGCTCCATGTCCTAGAGCGTTCGATCACGATCGCATGGCCGAAAACCGCACCTCATTTGGACTCTCCTAGCTCCCCCTATGCCTATATATACACCCCCATTCCAAATTCGCGGTTCCTCTCCCCCCTAACCATAAAATCCCAGATCCGCGCCAGCCGGACTAAAATTTGCACCGACGGACATTGTCCGGCCGTCCCCGCCGCCGCCACGTGTCCACCTCCCACTGGCCCGGCCG
>NC_041386.1:325233795-325249350 GCF_002162155.2 Triticum dicoccoides
GCGACCCCGGCCCGGCCAGATCCGGCCGCCGGCCACCGGATCCGGCCGCCGGCCACCACCTCCTCCCGCCGGCTGCCACGTCTCTTCTTCCCCGACGAACAGCTACAGTGCCCGGCCGCGCCTCGGGCCACGTGCCCCGAAACCCTAGATCTGGTTGTTTTTTTTCTCCAAGTCCTCAAAATTTTTACTTCATATGCTCCTGTTCGAGGCCCCGTAACTTTGCATCCGTAGCTCCGATTTGGGCATATAGCATATCAAAATGTTCATCTCAGAGATTACATCATTTCATTCCATTGCATCATTTTCATTTGAGCTTATCTTGATGCCCGAAATGCTGTTAGAAGAGGGCTACTTGAGTTAATTGTCGGATCTGTTACTTCATTTAGCACTTTTGTCATTTTTGCCATAATTTATGTGTGCATGATATGCCCGTGAGTTCTTCATATGTTTTGTTAAGGGTTTTGTCATCTATCCAGAGGTGCAACCCATGTATTTTTAGGATGTGTGTGGTGACTTGTGCAAGCTTGCAAAGTGGTGCACTTGCTAATCCTGTTTCCAGGGACTTAGAGTTTTCACTAAGTCCTGGGATTGTTTATCTCACGATGCCATACGTTCTTGTTGTTTCCTAGTAATCCGTGCCTCTTTTGAGGATGATCAGTAAGGGAGTTTTGTTAATCTTGCGGTGCTCTATCCATCCATGTATTTTTTTGCAATTATGGAGCACCCTAGCTTGAGTCAATCGAGCTCTACTTTTGCTCCGTTGTGAATCTGGGCAGATCGTCAACTTGTTTGCGATTTTGCCGATGTTATTGTAGTTGCTCCGTGCATGCTATGCCATTGTTTTTGCCATGTCTAGCTTGTATTTTGTGCCTTCTTTAGGGATGTATGCTTGTCTTTCCATGACTTTCACCGTAGTGAGTGCATCGAGCTCGTAAACATGCCTTCGTGAGTTATGTTTCAGCATGTCCCAGTTTTCACTAAGTCTGAAAACTGATTATGTTTTTGTATGTTTGTGTGCTTATTAGTATATTTTGTGATCCCTTTTGGCTCAAGGTCACTAAGGGACTTTTGTTAATCTTGTTGAGTAGCTCCCTGACATGTCTTTCTTTGTCATGTTCAGGTCCTGTAGCATGTTGTTTTGTTGCTCCGAAGAGGGCTATATGATCTGAAATTCCAGACAAGTGTTAATTAAACTAAGTCTGAGAACTGTTTGTCATTTGCGTTTTTGCCATGCTTGTTTGAACCTGTTAATGGATGAATTGGCCGTAGCTCAGTGCTAGACTTTTGTTAAGCATCTTGTGTGCATCCCTGACATGTATTTTGTTGTCATATTTGGTGACTGTAGCATGTTCATCTCATTGCATTTAGATGCCTACTTGCTGTAAATCGCAGACCGGTGTCATTTTTGAACCACTTGCCATTTCAAAACCGTAACTCCGATTCCGGCGTTCTTTATATCGATTTCAAGTGATTTCATCTCATCTTTCCAGTGTCACCCTTGGAATTCCAAGTTGAGGCCAGGTTCATGCATTTCCTATCATATCTTGCATTTTGCATCCTGCATCGCATCCCGCATAGCATATCATCGTTGCATCGTCTTGTTTGATCCTTGCACGTGGTTGATTGTATCCTTGTTGCTTGTTTGTCTTGTTTGGGTAGAGCCGGGAGACGAGTTCGCTACCGAGGAGCCCGTTGAGTTTGCGTTTGAGGATCCAGTCAACTCTGACAACTGTGCACGCAAGATGATCATACCCCTCGAAATCACTACTATCTTTGCTATGCTAGTTTGCTCGCTCTTTTGCTATGCCATTGCTACGATGCCTACCACTTGCTTGCAAGCCTCCCAAATTACCATGTCAAACCTCTAACCCACCTTGTCCTAGCAAACCGTTGATTGGCTATGTTACCACTTTGCTCAGCCCCCTCTTATAGCGTTGCTAGTTGCAGGTGAAGATTGGAGGCCGTTCCTTGTTGGAACATCTTTTATTTACGTGTTCGGATATCATTATATTGCCATGTTATCTTAATGCATCTATATACTTGGTAAAGGGTGGAAGGCTCGGCCTCTCGCCTAGTGTTTTGTTCCACTCTTGCCGCCCTAGTTTCCGTCATATCGGTGTTATGTTCCTGGATTTTGTGTTCCTCACGCGGTTGGGTTATAATGGGAACCCCTTGATATTTCGCCTTGATTAAAACTTTTCCAGCAATGCCCAACCTTGGTTTTACCATTCGCCTCCTAGCCTTTTCTTTCCCTTGGGTTCTGCAGACTCAAGGGTCATCTTATTTTAACCCCCCCGGGCCAGTGCTCCTCTGAGTGTTGGTCCACCTGTCAGCTACCGGTGGCCACCAGGGGCAACTCTAGGCTGGCCTACCCGTACCTAAGACAATCTGAGTGTGCCCTGAGAAAGAGATATGTGCAGCTCCTATCGGGATTTGTCGGCACATTCGGGCGGTGTTGCTGGTCTTGTTTTAACCTGTCGAAGTGTCTTGAGTTACCGAGATACCGAGTCTGATCGGAACGTCTTGGGAGGAGGTCTATTCCTTCGTTGACCATGAGAGCTTGTCATGGGTTAAGTTGGGACTCCCCTGCAGGGATTGAACTTTCGAAAGCCGTGCCCGCGGTTATGGGCAGGTGGGAATTTATTAATGTCCGGTTGTAGATAACCTGAACCTTAATTAATTAAAATGAATCAACTGAGTGTGTTACCGTGATGGCCTCTTCTCGGCGGAGTTCGGGAAGTGGACACGGTGTTGGAGTAATGTTTGCGCAGGTCGCTCTCTAGCTTCTCGCTCGTGCTTTGCCTCCTCTTCTCGCTCTCTTTTGCGAATAAGTTAGCCACCATATTTGCTAGTCGCTTGCTGCAGCTCCACTCATATTTTACCTTGCCATACCTATAAGCTCAAATAGTTTTGATCGCGAGGGTGCGAGATTGTTGAGTCCCTGTGGCTCATAGATTACTATATCACCAGATGCAGGGCCTGATGATTCCGCTCCAGGAGACGCGTATGAGCTCAAGTGGGAGTTCAACGAAGACTCTCAACGATACTACGTTTCCTGCCCCGATGATCAGTAGTGGTGCCCAGTTGGGGGTGAACGGGACCGTTGTCGCATGTTGGGTTCTCTTTTATTTTGGCGCCGTAGTCGGGCCTTGAGTGTATGGATGATGTAATGTTATTTATGTACTTGATTGACGTGGCGAGTGTAAGCCAACTATGTTATCTCCCCTTTTATTATTATTACATGGGATGTTGTGAAGATTGCCTAACCTGCGACATATGCCTTCAATGCGATTATGTCTCTAAGTCGTGCCTCGACACGTGGGAGCTATAGTCGCATCGAGGGTGTTATAAGTTGGTATCAGAGCCTTCCCCGACCTTAGGAGCCCCATTGCTTGATCGTTCTTAGCGGCCGAGTTGTGTCTAGAAAAATGTTTTGAGTCTTTAGGAATTATATATCGGAGAGATTAGGAATTCTTTTACTTCCAAGTCTCCTCATCGCTCTGGTAAGGCATCCTGACGTAGAGTTTTGACTCTTCTCTTCTCAAATTTCACAAAAAAAATTTAGGATCACGCGGGTATCTTGGAATCGTTCCGATGGTTTTATGATGAGAACATTGTTGGTGCCTCCTGTCAGGGGTTTAGTGGAAGTGTCCCGGGGAGTTGAGCTCTGAGGTGTTGTCATCATAATTTTATCATTGCAATTCTGGAATACCTGAGTCTAGTACGCCGACATCGAAAATCTCTTTTATGCAGTTCGTTGGTGAGATAACCTCGACGCCACCCAGTACTGGGGCGGGAGTTTGGGAGTATCGCCATAACTTGTATAACGGATGCTTTTCGAAGGTTGAGGTAGATGGTTTCCGAAGGTTTCTTGGTTATGTGTTGAAGGATGGATACAGCTGGATGTAGGATTTGCTAGTTTGGATGAGATATTATGCTTCCCCTGTATCCCCAACACCTGATTGCATAACCGGAAAGGTTCGGGAGTTTCATAGGTGGGAATTCTAGTAGCTCTAGTTCTTGTTCTACGGATATTGGTTTGAGATTGGGATTTCTTACCAATTATTCGTTCTTGATCCATACCTTGTTTATTTATTTCTCTACCTTAATTCTACGTGGCTTCTCAATTTATGGATATGTGACCATTTCAAGAGGAATGCATTCGTTCATTTTGTTCGGATGTGAAGACTATATGTTGCAATTTTCATTCCGTTGGATTTAGCTTCAGTATTTATCTGTCAATGTGCTATTGGTGGTCAACCTCTTCAGGATGGCTCCTCCAACGCGCACGACTCCGAATCCTGATCCGCCACCACCTCCACCTCCTCCAGAGGCATGGCAAGCTGTGATGGCCGCAACCAATGCAAACACACAGCTGATCATGCAAATTCTTAAAGAGCGCAATCAAGGCAGTCATGGGAATCAAGGCAGCAATCAGAGTCACTTTGCTACACTCAACCAGTTCCTTGCTAACGGGCTAAAGACTTTCAGCAATTGTGTTGAGGCAACCGATGCTGACGATTGGCTTGTGGATCTGTGCAAGCATTTCGAGTGCAGTAACGTCAGGCCAGAGGACTTTGTTAAGTTCGCTTCCTTCCAACTCAAAGATCAAGCTGCAGAATGGTTCCAGCAGTACAAGGACTCCAAAGGTGGACGTGTTATCACTTGGGATGATTTCCGTCGAGATTTCCGAGCTCATCATATTCCACATAGCGTGGTTGAAAGCAAGCGTGAGGAATTCCGCAATCTGAAGCAAGGCTCTTTGTCTGTCTATGACTACAACAAGTTGTTCCAGAAGCTTGCCCGCTTTGCCAAGCAGGACGTGCCTGATGAGAAGAGCATGATATATCAGTTCAGGGGTGGTCTCAGAGAAGAAATTCAGCCCGCTCTTGTTCTCTTCGAGCCCTTGAGATACGATGAGTTCTACAACATGGCACTGAAGCAAGAGGCTGCTCAGTTGAGGTGTGATGCTTCCAAGAAGCGAGTCAGAGATGTTACTCCTTCTTCCTCTACTCAAGTGGCCAAGCAGCAGAAGTTTTGGCTTCCTCCTCCTCTGTTCCGTCAGCCGTATTAGCAGAAGAGCAAAGGTGGCAGTGGTTCTTCCCACCCACCCAACCCTGGCTTTCAGAACAAGACTTCGTCTCAAGCTCCAAGATCGAGTGCTCCGTATCACCGTCCGCTTTCAGAGGTCACGTGCAACAAGTGCCAACAGAAGGGTCACTATGCCAACAAGTGTCTCAACCAGAGGCGTCTTCCTCCTCCTCCTCCTGTCAGATCGGCAAGTACAGCTGTGGTCAAGCATAACCCCAAGCATGCCAAGGTCAATTTGATGAATGCAGCTCAGGCAGAGGACTCGTCAGATGTGATCATGGGTAACCTTCCTGTTAATGATATTCCTGCAAAAGTTCTTTTTGACACGGGTGCATCGCATTGTTTCATCTCGAGACCGTTTTCATCTAAGCATGGTTTGCCTTTGCAAATTTTGCCTAGTCCTTTAGCAGTTGTCTCTCCCGGTAAGCGCATGCATGCTAACTCCATTGCTCCAGATGTTACTATCACTTTGGGTGACTACAAGTTTCTATCTTCTCCAACGGTTCTCGGTGACTCGGATATTGATCTTATTCTCGGGATGGATTGGCTTTCTAAGCACAAGGCTCAGCTTGATTGTGCAGCCAGGCAGATTCAATTGACTCATTCGTCTGAGGATGTAATTGTCTTTGCCGCTCGGGATAATACCATCCGTCTATTTTCTATCAATGAGAAGGGTGAATTGGATGCCATCTCTCAAATTCCAGTCATTTGCGAATATCAAGACATCTTTCCAGAAGAGCTCCCAGGAATGCCTCTGCACCGGCCAGTTGAATTCGTTATTGAACTTGAGCCTGGTACGGAACCTGTGTGACGTCCTTACAAGCTCGGACCTGAAGAGTTGAAGAAGATGAAGAAGCAACTTGATATGCAAGAGAAAATGGGTCTCCTCCGGCCTAGTTCTTCTCCATGGGGTTGTGGTGTTCTTTTTGTGAAGAAGAAGGATGGAACGGACCAACTTTGTGTTGATTACCGTCCAGTGAACAAGAAGACCATCAAGAACAAATACCCACTTCCCAACATCAATGAGCTGTTCGAACAACTCAAAGGTGCCCAAGTATTCTCCAAGCTTTACCGGTTATAGAGGGACCAATATTGTAGTTCTTGGGAAACATTCCAACCATCAAGTCTGCCTGAGATTCAGATCTGGTTGGTGTCAGAATATTCCAGACCCATCAGGTCTAGGAAGAAAAATGGAAGTTTGCAACACAAATCGATGAGATGACGTTGCGGGATTCTCGGGAGATGAACTACGATAGCAAGCTCCAAAACATGAGCTGGTTCTGCTACACACATGTGAACATGTTGTCTCAGACAAACATGATCACATGGTAGTCTTACAATAAAACACTACCGAGTTCCGGTGGGGAACCATCATCGAGGATATCAAAGTCCTTACGTAAGGTATACTCTTAAGAAGGAGCTTCTTCTCCTTGAACAAATCAATCAGTGGCTTGGTGTACTAGGGATACGTATAGAATGAAGATGATCAGTCTATTAGACCATAGAATACTTCGCACATGCATGACTGACTTGGGATGATTCCAAGGAAAACAAAAACAATCTTCCCCGAACTCACGGCGACAACTTGCACCAAATGCACGTGAATCAGAGGAAGTCACTTCTTTTATCCAAGCATATTCTTCATGAACGAAACACAAAGATAATGCTTACAAAAGTTTCCAGTACTAGCTTAATGTTCAACAAAATCATGGAGGAGATAAGGATGTTGTCGATGGGCTCAACAACAATTCATCCAGGTTTCCATATAAAAGGAATTCCATAGTTAGGTGAACACAGTGATAGCATTGGTCAGACCAAAAGATATAATGGTGTATGCTCGAGGAAAATCCACGAATAAGACAACATTACGAACATCGTTGGTTCTGATTTGATTTGAGAATAGCCCACACTCAAATCAAAGTTTTGGCAAGACAATAGCTCCAGCAACTGGTCTCAAGGATCAATTGATGAAGATATCATCCTTCTTCAACACACACAAGAAGATATCCCTTAAAATGAACTAAGCCAGGCAAGCTTTTATCCTCCAACTCTCCAAGTTGTTGTTTAGCTTGACCAAAACGCTCAGGGGTACCCAACACAGACTCTTGGAGAAGGGGTGGTTTACAAGGAACCAACTTGATCACGAACTCAACATAGCGGTCAGGTGACAACCTGGTAATACTTCCGAGAAGATCTTCGGAAAATCACGAACCACCAATATGTTATTAAGCTCGAGAACGACCTTGCTTTTCAGGGCAAGACGATATGATCAACAGAGCAAGGTATTGACACAATCCCAGCTCATTGATCAGAGGGTGCACCAGAAATAAGGACTAGGTAGCACGATCAATCTTAGAATGATGACTCAATAATCAGCACGCTAAGAATGAAGTTGTTGTCCATTTAACTACCAAGCAACGGAGTTGCTAGCGGTATTGATTTCACACACCACGATTCACTTGTCGGCATTCCGGTTACAATAACACAGGAACCGAGGAATGAACAATGATGGCAAGAAGTATCACTGTACCAAGAGTTCATAGGATGGTGTGCAATTCCTATAACAATCCCGATATAAAGATGGTAATACTCCAAGGTAGAGCAGAACAAAAGCTGGATTAGCAATTTGATCTGTGGAGCACAACTTCTTTGACTCGATCCTGGATATGAGTGAGGTACTGGAGTTTGTTTCTCCTAGTCATTCCAGAATAGAATGGCTCGACGGACCACAAGAATAATAGGAATGCACGCATAATCTTGACTATCAAATGATAGACCAGGGTTAGAAGACAACTAAGAGGGACAACTCAAAGAACATATAATTTTCTGAGTTGTGGATGCATAGATTAGTATGTCAAACCAATTCAGCATATTTCTTCCGGATAACCCATGCTGAAAAGGAAGGACATGCAGATTCACAATGTGGAATGGAGAACTCATCAAGAGCACTCTGGTTGTGATCTTTTGGTTCAAAAGAACTCCTGCCAAGAATGGTTCATGGTATTTGGAAGAAGGAAATACCACGGACCTCGAGGACTATCGCAAAGTTACTAATATCCTAAAGGAACTAGCAAACACTATCAACATGAAGTAGAGTGAATCTCGGTTCAAGAACCCAGGAATAGAATACCTACTCCTAAGTAGCATCACGAGATGCTTTCGAGAATAAAGGCCAGAATCTTCACACTGGGAGCACTAAACATTGCTAGATTACTAGGTGACTCCCTAAAACACCTAGGGTCATAATAATAGCTCCAACATATATGTCAAGGCAATAAATTACCTCAACTCACCGATTAGTGTGGTTAATCTGGCCCAAAGGAACATCAAAACAGAAGGAAGGGATTTTGCAAATGCTTCAGACTATTTTAGAAACCTGGGATGACTCGGATAGCATAACGGCTGTAAATGCTCAAAAGTTTGGAGTCATACTACAGAAATGGTGGCATAGCCACTCAGAAGCACAATATCAAGGTTTCGAGATCATCAGTTAACATACAGAAGTAGTAAAGGCTGAACTGAGATTTAAAACTAACAATTCTATAGGTCTATGGATTAGTAACATGTCATCCTGATAGATGGATGAGAAGGCCTAGTTCTTAATCCCCGTAGAAGAGAAGAGGATGACTCAGATCAGAAGGCCATGAGGTATAAGAAGTAAAAAAAGAGCCTTACGTTCCCATCCCACAATCAATTCCCTTACATAACTAAAGCATTTCTAGACACAACTTCGACCAGTTTGGCTTGGTAATCCTACAGGCAATCAAGCTCTGATACCAAAGCTGTCAGGACCCCGACTCAGTGCCACACCGATCTAGCATATAACACATCATATCACTTTACGGCCTCACGCACAGTATTCCCACGGGTGCCACCTTACCTGGCCCGGGACCGTTTGCGCCTTTTGGCTCACGTATATGATAGTGCCGCTAGCATCCATATGACAGAGAACCCGGGCTGACATGGCTAGTCGTGAACCCAAAGTGGCACAAACTTACAGGGACAGGCATCCATGACCCAGCATCGAACGTGTCGGTCATCAGCGAGTGAATCCAGGCTGTAGCACTGGGCCAGCAGGACTCCGGTGAACCGGGCTGTAGCGGGCTAACAGGACTCCGGTATTCATCGCGTGACATTTCCCCAAAGGGTCAGACACAGGAACGAAGAAGGACACATGCCGGCCAGCCTAAGTGTTCCGGAGCAGTAGCAAGCTACCATGGCTCAGTGGAAACACTAGGAGACATTTCCCGGTAAGAGAGGCTACTAAGGATAAACAACTAGATAGTCAGATCCCACACATACCAAGCATTTCAATAACATACACACAAGATGCTCGATATGTGCAAATACAACATGGCATCACAACATGACTCTATAACTCAAGTATTTTATTCAATAAGCTCCGAGGAGCGAGATATTACAAACATGGGTCCTACGACCCAACATTCAGAGCATACAAGTCAAAACACAAGCGGAAGCTATCATGTCTGAGTACAGACATCTATAAATGAAAAAGGCTGAGAAGCCTGACTATCTACCAAATCCTGCCGAGGCACAAGATCATAGCTGAGGTAACAAGCTAAACATCGAAGTCCACGAGGAACTACTAGTGAGACTGAAGTCTCTCTGCAAAAACATAAAATAGGCAAACGTGAGTACAAATGTACCCAGCAAGACTTACATCAGAACTAACTACATATGCATCATTATCAACAAAGGGGATGGTGGGGGTTTAACTGCAGCAAGCCAGTTTTGACTCGGTGGCTATCCTAAACTACGACTGCAAGCAACTCTTTTGAGGTGGCGCACACGAGTCCACATATTCACCAACCAATACACCACTATGGAACCGCTCCCGTCTCCCTACGAGAACGCCATCCATAGCACTCACGCTTATCTTGCGTATTTTAGAGTATCCACTTTCACTTGTCTATGAACTGATATAAGCAACCCAGAAGTCCTTCACCGCGGACACGACTATTAGAATAGATGATGTTAACCCTGCAGGGGTGTACTTCTTCATACATGTTTCCACCACTTAGCGTCTGCACACGACATGTGCTCGGCAGACTTCAAGCGAAAGCCGACGTGGGTGTAGACCACGACCTACCTAAACACTCAAGTCTCTAGTCCAGGTTTATCGCCTATTCGGGTTCCATCCATGAGGAGATCCAGCCGGAGTTTCGCTCACAGCCCCAAACGATGTGTGCAGGGTTCTCGAGACACCAAACGGGCGCCCGGTACACCGTGCCACGGTGTATCTACCGCATCACAGCCCACCCCTCGGGTCAGCACTGCCCACGGCCTCCAACACAAAACCTACAAACACCAGAAACTACTTGCAACTCCTGGACAGAGGACAAGGGTGAATAAGAAGTCGAGCGGGGTCATATTTCAGGGCCCAATGCAGGGTAGTAGCTGAATCATGGATCACAAACACAGAACTCAGTTCCTAAGGACGGCTTCAATGAGACAACCCACCATGTACTCCTACATGGCCTCTCACCGATACCTTTACCAAATCGTGTTCACACATTTAGCTCACACACGGTAGGACATGTTCACACACCTCTGATTCATTCCCGATGAATCAGACCTGACTCAACTCTAAGCAGTAGCAGGCATGAAAAACAAACATGAATGAGTAGGCACAACAAGGCTCAAACAACTCCTACTCATACTAGTGGGTTTCATCTATTTACTGTGGCAAGGACAGGTCATGCAGAGGATAAAGGGGTTCAGCTACCGCAGCAAGTAACAAATGACTCGTTGTTGTTCTAATGCAGTAAAAGAGAGCAGGGCGAGAGAGTAGGATTGTATCGGAATGAACAAGGGGGTTTTGCTTGCCTGGCACTTCTGAAGATAACATTGAGTCTTCATAAGTGTCAATGATCACATCATCGGTACAACGTCTACCGAGGGGGAACAACACCGGCAAACACAGAAGAAACATGATCAATGCAATGCACAATATGATGCATGCTATGACATGGCAATACGAATGTGTTTTGGGCTAATGCATCTAGCAACAGGTTAAATGGGGTTGGTTTGAACACTAGGTTCACATTCAAACTCCATATGTGAGAGTTTAAATGCCATTTAATTGATTTGTGCTAAACAGCAGCTATAAGTTGTTCTAACATGCATGAAAATGGTACAGATGGATAGATTGGATTTTTCTGATCATTTTTCATATATAATTTATTTCATTCTGAGTTACGGTTGATTTTATATGATTTTTAGAAGTTTTGGACATTTTCTGAATATATTAAATCATTTAAGATTTATTTAAATTCCAGAAAGGAATTATTGCGTCAGCATGACCTCATAGCGACGTCAGCAGGTCAACGGGCTGGTCCAGGTCAAACTGACCTGTGGGCCCTGCGTGTCAGTGTCTGGACTAACTAACCTAATTAAAATTAACCCTAACTAACTTGGTTAGCCGGGCGGGGCCCGCATGTCAGTGGGAGAGAGGGGAGAGTCAAACCGGGCAGTGGGGTCAACCCACGCTGGTCAAGGGTCAACGGTCGCCGGCGTTTAGCCGCCGGCGAGTCCAGACGCGGCGGAGGGGCTCGGGGAACGCCCTCCGGCGACCAAAGCAGCGGCAGCGATCATCTACGCGTAGCTGGCGCTCAGCCGCATCCATCTAAGCAAGCGGGAGGGGCTGAGGTCGAACGGGCTCGCCGGAATCAGGCTCGCGGTGGCGGCCGGAGCTCGGGGTTGGTGCGGGTTGGCGCTAGGGGGAACGGTAGGTCGAACTGGGGGCGCGCCCGGCTCCTGGGAGCGTGCTGAGCACGGGGCAACGCTCGGAAGCGAGTGGCAGCAGCTGTGGCCGCGGCGGCGCCATGGACGGCGGCAGCAAGCTCTCGGGCGCGGCAGCGCTAGTCCTAGAGGGAGAGTTAGACTGCGGGGAGAGAGGGGAAAGGCGTAGGAGCTCAGAAGGGGTCGGGAGTAGAGCTCGGTGGGCTCGGGGAGGCTTCGGAGGTGGCGAGCGGGCACCAGCGATCTCGGGCGGCCGGAGATGGGGAAGATGGCGTGGGCGGCAATGCAGGGCGTCCGGCGGGGCATGGGTTGGTGGAGAGGAAGAGGGGGTCGAGGCGGAGCCTCTGGGCGCAACGACGAGGCGAGGCAGTGGTTGTGGCCACGGTGACGCTCGTCGGCGGCGACGGACGCGTTCGGTGGCGGAAAGAACAGAGGAGGGGAGAGCGTTTGGGGGAGAGAGAGGGAGTCCAGGGGGTTGGGGCAGCGCCGAGGAGATGACGCGAGGCGTTGCGGTGGCCAGGCGATGCAGACGAGCAGGGTGGTGGCGTGGCGAGCTCGGGCGCGTGCGTCGTGTCCCTCCTCTGCCTACTGGCACGAGGAGGAAGGCGACAGGGAGGAGGAGGTGGGCTGGGCTGCTGGAGGAGCTGGGCCGTAACTGGGCCAGCCAGGTAAGTAGGCCAGGTAAGTGCTCTGTTTTATATTTCTGTTTTGTTTTCTATTTTTTCTGTAGTTTGTTTTGATTTAGTTTTAGACACTAAATCATTTTTATTGCTTCTGATAGTTATGGTAGGGACTAGTTGGATTATTCCAAAGCCCTTCATCAAAGATCAGAATTATTGGACATATATTCATTAATTAACAAATACATATCCAATGCAAATAGTTATTTATTTAATTCAAAGGCCCAAAAGAATTAACTCTGAGATACCAAAAATATTGTTTTGAGTTTTACCTCTTTGCAATATTTTCAGAGACTAACAGGAACATTTTCTTGGACTTCTTTGAGAAGATTTTAAATGTTGGTTATTTTTAGAGGTTTCCTGAGGCTTTTGAAAATTCCTCAATTCAAATTTCATTTGAATTTAAACATGATGCACACATGGAAGCTAGCATAGGTCAGGCCAGAACTAGGGATGTGACAAGAACTACCCCCCTCATGATCTCGAGTTGGCGGCAGTTGTGCATGCTCTTTTGACTTGGAGACATCTTCTATTGGGAAGAAAAGTGGACATTTTCACTGATCACAAGAGTCTCAAGTACATCTTCACTCAGCCTAATCTCAACCTCAGGCAAACTCGATGGGTCGAAATGATTCAAGAGTATAATCCGAGTATTGAGTATACTCCAGGCAAGGCCAATGTAATTGCTGACGCTTTGAGCAGCAAGGCTTACTGCAACAGTCTGATTCTCAAGCCTTGTCAACCCGAGCTTTGTGAAGCTTTCCGCAAACTTAATCTGCAAGTTGTTCCTCAAGGTTTCCTCGCCAACCTTCAAGTCTCTCCTACCTTGGAAGACCAGATTCGCCAAGCCCAGCTTCTTGATGGTATGGTGAAAAAGGTGAAGATTGGGATTGCCAAGAGTCAGTCCAAGTACAAGTGCTACCGCCTTGATGACAAGGACACTCTCTTCTTCAAGGATCGTATTATTGTTCCCAAAGGTGACCTCCGTAAAGTTATCATGAACAAGGCTCACAATTCTCTCCTCTCCATCCACCCTGGGAGCACGAAGATGTATCAGGACCTTAAGCAAGCTTATTGGTGGACTCGAATGAAGCGCGAGATCGCTCAATTCGTGAATGAATGTGATGTCTGCAGAAGAGTGAAGGCAGAACACCAAAGGCCAGCAGGTCTCCTCCAACCTCTTGCCATTCCAGAATGGAAGTTTGACCACATTCAAATGGACTTCGTGACTGGGTTTCCAAAGTCCAAGCGTGGCAATGATGCTATATTTGTTGTCATCGACAAACTCACGAAAGTGGCTCACTTTCTGCTTATCAAAGAGTCGATCACTGCAGCTCAATTGGCGGAACTCTATACCTCTCGTATTGTCTCTCTGCACGGTATTCCTCAAGTGATCTCTTCAGACCGTGGGAGCATCTTTACCTCGAAGTTTTGGGATTCTTTTCAGAAGGCCATGGGCACAAACATCCGCTTCAACACAGCTTTCCATCCTCAAACAAGCGGTCAAGTCGAGCGTGTCAACCAGATTCTTGAAGATATGCTCAGGGCTTGTGTGATCTCCTTCGGCGTGAAGTGGGAGGATTGTCTTCCTTATGCTGAATTCTCCTACAACAACAGTTTTCAAGCAAGTTCGGGCAAGGCCCCTTTTGAAATTCTGTATGGCAGGAAGTGTCATACCCCTCTCAACTGGTCTGAAACCGGTGAACGTCAGCTTTTGGGTAATGACTTAATCACAGAAGCAGAAGAAATGTGCAAAGTCATTTGTGATAACCTCAAAGCAGCCCAATCCCGTCAGAAGAGCTACTATGATAGTAAGCACCGTGATTTGGCTTTCGAGATCGGAGATCATGTTTACCTCCGTGTCTCTCCTATGAAAGGTACTCATCGCTTTGGTATCAAAGGGAGGCTTGCCCCCGGATACGTGGGACCTTTCAAGATTGTCAGCAAGAGAGGCGACCTCGCCTATCAACTCGAGCTTCCTTCAAACTTTGCAAATGTTCATGACGTGTTCCATGTCTCTCAACTTCGAAAGTGCTTCAAGACTCCAGACCGCACCATCAACTTTGAGGACATTGAGCTCCAAGAAGATCTCTCTTATCGTGAGCACCCAGTTGCTATTCTTGAAGAGACTGAATGCAAGACTCGCAACAAGTCAGTCAGATTTCTCAAAGTCAAGTGGTCACACCATTCCGACCGTGAAGCTACCTGGGAATGCGAGGATCACCTCCGTTCTGAGTACCCGGAGTTCTTTCAGTCCTAGATCTCGGGACGAGATCCTTTCGTAGTGGTGGAGTGTTGTAACACCCCGGATGTAACTTTCCCTTTTTGTACTCCAACTCTTGCCGTTTCCGGCGTTAAGTTATATTTATTTCCTCGGGTTCGGGTTTTTGTCTCCGTGTGTTGTTATCATTGTGATGCATCTCATATCATGTCATCATGTGCATTGCATTTGCATGCGTGTTCGTCTCATGCATTCGAGCATTTTCCCCGTTGTCCGTTTTGCATTCCAGCGCTTTGTTCTCCTCCGGTGGTCATTTCTAGCTTTCTTTCGTGTGTGGGGATTAAATATTTCCGGATTGGACCGAGACTTGCCAAGCGGCCTTGGTTTACTACCGGTAGACCGCCTGTCAAGTTTCGTGTCATTTGGACTTCGTTTGATACTCCAACGGTTAACCAAGGGACCGAAATGGCCTCGTGTGTGTTGCAGCCCAACACCCCTCCAATTTGGCCCAAAACCCACCTAACTCTGCTCCATGTTCTAGAGCGTTTGATCACGATCGCGTGGCCGAAAACCGCACCTCATTTGGAGTCTCCTAGCTCCCCCTATGCCTATATATACACCCCCCATTCCAAATTCGCGGTTCCTCTCCCCCCTAACCCTAAAATCCCAGATCCGCGCCCGCCGGACAAAAATTTGCACCGACGGACATTGTCCGGCCGTCCCCGCCGCCGCCACGTGTCCGCCTCCCACTGGCCCGGCCACATCTCCCCGCCGCCGGCCCGCAGGCCCGCCATGGACCCT
>NC_041386.1:325249719-325265068 GCF_002162155.2 Triticum dicoccoides
CGGCCGCCTCGCCGTCCGGCGACCCCGGCCCGGCCAGATCCGGCCGCCGGCCACTGGATCCGGCCGTCGGCCACCACCTCCTCCCGCCGGCCGCCGCATTTCTTCTTCCCCCACGAACATCTACAGTGCCCGGCCGCGCCTCGGGCCGCGTGCCCCGAAACCCTAGATCTGGTTGTTTTTTTTGTCCAAGTCCTCAGAATTTTTACTTCATATGCTCCTGTTCGAGGCCCCGTAACTTTGCATCCGTAGCACCGATTTGGGCATATAGCATATCAAAATGTTCATCTCAGAGATTACATCATTTCATTCCTTTGCATCATTTTCATTTGAGCTCATCCTGATGCCTGAAATGCTGTTAGAAGAGGGCTACTTAAGTTAATTGTCGGATCTGTTACTTCATTTAGCACTTTTGTCATTTTTGCCATGATTTATGTGTGCGTGATATGCCCGTGAGTTCTTCATATGTTTTGTTAAGGGTTTTGTCATCTATCCAGAGGTGCAACCCATGTAATTTTAGGATGTGTGTGGTGACTTGTGCAAGCTTACAAAGTGGTGCACTTGCTAATCCTGTTTTCAGGGACTTTGAGTTTTCACTAAGTCCTGTGATTGTTTATCTCACGATGCCATATGTTCTTGTTGTTTCCTAGTGATCCGTGCCTCTTTTGAGGATGATCAGTAAGGGAGTTTTGTTAATCTTGTAGTGCTCTATCCATCCATGTCTTTTTTTGAAATTATGGAGCATCCTAGCTTGAGTCAATCGAGCTCTACTTTTGCTTCGTTGTGAATCTCGGCAGATCGTCAACTTGTTTGCGATTTTGCCGATGTTATTGTAGTTGCTCCGTGCATGCTATGCCATTGTTTTTGCCATGTCTAGCTTGTATTTTGTGCCTTATTTAGGGATGTATGCTTGTATTGCCATGACTTGCACCGTAGTGAGTGCATCAAGCTCGTAAACATGCCTTCGTGAGTTATGTTTCAGCATGTCCCAGTTTTCACTAAGTCTGAAAACTAATTATGTTTTTGCTATGTTCGTGCGCTTGTTAGTATATTTTGTGATCCCTTTTGGCTCAAGGTCACTAAGGGACTTTTGTTAAGATTGTTGAGTATCTCCCTGCCATGTCTTTCTTTGTCATGTTCAGGTCCTGTAGCATGTTGCTTTGTTGCTCCGAAGAGGGCTATATGATCTGAAATTCCAGACAAGTGTTAATTTCACTAAGTCTGAGATCTGTTTGTCATTTGCGTTTTTGCCATGCTTGTTTGAACCTGTTAATGGATGAATTGGCCGTAGCTCAGTGCTAGACTTTTGTTAAGCATCTTGTGTGCATCCCTGACATGTATTTTGTTGTCATATTTGGTGACTGTAGTATGTTCATCTCATTGCATTTAGATGCCTACTTGCTGTAAATCGCAGACCGGTGTCATTTTTGAACCACTTGCCATTTCGAAACCGTAACTCCGATTCCGGCGTTCTTTATATCGTTTTCAAATGATTTCATCTCATATTTCCAGTGGCACCCTTGGAATTCCAAGTTGAGGCCAGGTTCATGCATTTCCTGTCATATCTTGCATTTTGCATCCTGCATCGCATCCTGCATAGCATATCATCGTTGCACCGTCTTGTTTGATCCTTGCACGTGGTTGATTGTATCCTTGTTGCTTGTTTGTCTTGTTTGGGTAGAGCCAGGAGATGAGTTCACTACCGAGGAGCCCGTTGAGTTTGCGTTTGAGGATCCAGTCAACTCTGACAACTGTGCAGGCAAGATGATCATACCCTCGAAATCACTACTATCTTTGCTATGCTAGTTTGCTCGCTCTTTTGCTATGCCATTGCTACGATGCCTACCACTTGCTTGCAAGCCTCCCAAATTGCCATGTCAAACCTCTAACCCACCTTGTCCTAGCAAACCGTTGATTGGCTATGTTACCGCTTTGCTCAGCCCCCTCTTACAATGTTGCTAGTTGCAGGTGAAGATTGGAGGCCGTTCCTTGTTGGAACATCTTTTATTTACCTGTTGGGATATCATTATATTGCCATGTTATCTTAATGCATCTATATACTTGGTAAAGGGTGGAAGGCTCGGCCTCTCGCCTAGTGTTTTGTTCCACTCTTGCCGCCCTAGTTTCCGTCATATCGGTGTTATGTTCCCGGATTTTGCGTTCCTTACGCGGTTGGGTTATAATGGGAACCCCTTGATGTTTCGCCTTGATTAAAGCTTTTCCAGCAATGCCCAACCTTGGTTTTACCATTCGCCACCTAGCCTTTTCTTTCCCTTGTGTTCTGCAGACTCAAGGGTCATCTTATTTTAACCCCCCCGGGCCAGTGCTCCTCTGAGTCTTGGTCCACCTGTCAGCTACCGGTGGCCACCAGGGGCAACTCTGGGCTGGCCTACCCATACCTAAGACAATCTGAGTGTGCCCTGAGAAAGAGATATGTGCAGCTCCTATCGGGATTAGTCGGCACATTCGGGCGGTGTTGCTGGTCTTGTTTTAACCTGTCGAAGTGTCTTGAGTTACCGAGATACCGAGTCTGATCGGAACGTCTTGGGAGGAGGTCTATTCCTTCGTTGACCGTGAGAGCTTGTCATGGGCTAAGTTGGGACTCCCCTGCAGGGATTGAACTTTCGAAAGCCGTGCCCGCGGTTATGGGAAGATGGGAATTTGTTAATGCCCGATTGTAGATAACCTGAACCTTAATTAATTAAAATGAATCAACTGAGTGTGTTACCGTGATGACCTCTTCTCGGCGGAGTCCGGGAAGTGGACACGGTGTTGGAGTAATGTTTGCGCAGGTTGTTCTCTAGCTTCTCGCTCGTGCTTTGCCTCCTCTTCTCGCTCTCTTTTGCGAATAAGTTTGCCACCATATTTGCTAGTCGCTTGCTGCAGCTCCACTCATATTTTACCTTGCCATACCTATAAGCTCAAATAGTTTTGATCACAAGGGTGCGAGATTGCTGAGTCCCTGTGGCGCACAGATTACTATATCACCAGATGCAGGGCCTGATGATTCCGCTCCAGGAGACGCGTATGAGCTCAAGTGGGAGTTCGACGAAGACTCTCAACGATACTACGTTTCCTTTCCCGATGATCAGTAGTGGTGCCCAGTTGGGGGTGAATGGGACCGTTGTCGCATGTTGGGTTCTCTTTTATTTTGACGCCGTAGTCAGGCCTTGAGTGTATGGATGATGTAATGTTATTTATGTACTTGATTGACGTGGCGAGTGTAAGCCAACTATGTTATCTCCCCTTTTATTATTATTACATGGGATGTTGTGAAGATTTCCTAACCTGCGACATATGCCTTCAATGTGATTATGTCTCTAAGTCGTGCCTCGACACGTGGGAGCTATAGTTGCATCGAGGGTGTTACAAACGAACTCATCACCAGGGTACAACTTCTCCCAAGTCGTGGAGATCAACAAAAACAGGTATGGTCCATAGATAGGTACCTTGCGGGTGAACACCACAAACCGAAGCTCACACTACATGACGTGTGAGACATCAAGTGGCTGAGTCTGAGAGACACGTGCCTCCTCGCACAGGAGCATCATATCCACCAGATAGGCATGAACCTTGTCCTTGTCACCAATGCGAGGGAACAGAGAGTTGAGGAAGATGCGAAGCATAATATCCAGAAAGGAGTTCAGCACCCATGTCGACTTGCCACTGGGAAGCACCTTCTCAACATAGAACGGCTGTATCTTGTTCTTGCTAGCAGACTCAGGATTGGCATGGCGGCGAACACCAACGAGTGTGGTGAGCCCGTCATCAGGAACTTGGAGCAGATCCATGAACTCCTTCCAGGTAGCAGTCAACTGACAGCCATTGGTCATCCAGGTCATCCTCCGCTCCTCCCCAGGGGGAAAGTAAACTGAGGCAAAGAACTGACAGATAAGCTCAGGGTCATAGTCATAGTCAAGGTGGAAAGAGATCACATGTTCAATACCGAACTGCTCCACCAAATCCAGAGCTTCTCCAAAGTACTCATGAAACTTGTCCTTCCTCAAGTGATTCATGTCTATCCACTTGACATCCACATAGGTATTTTTCTTGTTCTTGATTACATCCAGATAAACGAGAGTCTGCTACTTGGTCCAAAAAAATTCACTGCCTCTGAGGGCACGAGCATTCACATAAGGGTTGATCTTCTGGCATTCGATGTACTCAGCGAGGGGAATCTCGTCCATGCCCTTAGCGGGTTCCTTGTTCTTGCTAGCGATGGTCTTGACATTCCGCTTGGGGGCACTAGAACCTTCTGGTGCTTCATCTTGATGATTGCGCGGTCGCTTGGAGCCAGTGTCACGACTGGGATTGGAACAACGAGAGTCACCACCTAAGAAACAAGAGAAAGCACACACAAAGAGCGAGAAGAATCAATGCAAAGACCTTAGCAAAACAAGAGAAACAAGTAGAAAGCATACGTGGTGATTTCCACGAGAGAGATTGGACACCAACGGTAGTACTGCCATGTCGTGCGGTACTAAACTTTTAGTACCGCTCCTAGTCGCGGTAGTACCGTGTGAGGTCATGGTAGTACCGTGGCTCGGAGCGGTAGTAAGAGCTTAGTGCCACAGCACGTGCGGTAGTACCGCACCGGATGGGCGGTAGTACCGGACTAGTGGTAGTACCGCACAAGAGGCGAGGTAGTACCGCACCGCGTCAGATCCGAACCACTTTTGAATCTGAGAAGAACCACGAAACCACGGAGGTACTACGGTTGATCAAATCTACCATGGGCCAATATATCAAGTATAATTTCTACGCAACATGACTCTCCTACATCCTACTCTTGCAAAGATTTGGCCTAAAATCTCAAGAACAACATGCATCTCCCCAAAAACCTAGAAGAGAAAGAACATCCAAGGAAGAGAGGGATTTGGGGAGAAACCTTGTTCCATGGCAAGAGGAAGTGGTGGGGAACGATCCCACCGACGGGAATCCGAGGAGAGTGGCCGGACACGAAGATCCGGCGAGGACTGTAACACCTCGGATGTAACTTTCCCAATTTGTACTCAAACTCTTGCCATTTCCGGCGTTAAGTTATTTTATTTTCTCGGGTTCGGGTTTTTGTCTCCGTGTGTTGTTATCATTGTCATGCATCTCATATCATGTCATCATATGCATTGCATTTGCATACGTGTTCATCTCATGCAACCGAGCATTTTCCCCGTTGTCCGTTTTGCATTCCGGCGCTTCGTTCTCCTCCGGTGGTCATTTCTAGCTTTCTTTAGTGTGTGGGGATTAAACATTTCCGGATTGGACCAAGACTTGCCAAGCGGCCTTGGTTTACTACCGGTAGACAGCCTGTCAAGTTTCGTATCATTTGGACTTCGTTTGATACTCCAACGGTTAACCGAGGGACCGAAAAGGCCTCGTGTGTGTTGCAGTCCAACACCCCTCCAATTTGGCCCAAAACCCACCTAAACCTGCTCCATCATCTAGAGCGTTCGATCATAATCGCGTGGCCGAAAACTGCACCTCATTTGGACTCTCCTAGCTCCCTCTATGCCTATTTAAAGAACCCCCGCGAGAATCTTTTCTCCTTCCTCCCGAAACCCTAGATCCACCCCATCCATCGCCGCTGGACAAAACCTGCAGTCCGGACATTGTCCGCCCGCCACCGCCAGCCAACCAGCCGCCGCCACGTGGCCCGGGCGAGCCCCACATCACCGCCGCCGCCCGAGGCCCGCCCGAGCCCGCGGGAGGCCCTCCCCGCGGCCCATCTCATCCGCGCCCCCGCGCCTTCGCCCGCTGCCATCACCCTCCACTCCGGCGCCGCGCCGCCACCGTCCGCCTCGCCGCCGCCGCCACCTCGTCGCCTCGGCCTCGGCTCCGGCCGCCGCCTGCCGTCCCCGACCGCGCCGCCAATGCCGCCCGCGCCGCCACCACACTGGCCGGCGTCCTCCTTGCTCCCCCTCGCCGGCCCCCCATCTCCGACCACAACTCCGGCCGACTCCGGCGTCTACAGGGCTAACTCCGGCGAACTCGGATCCGACCTCGGGACACGTGCAAACCCTAGAGCTGGGTTGACCTCCTCCCCTTTCTTCGTTTTATGTTGCATACTTTGACCGGTTATATCTTTGCATCCGTAGCTTCGATTCATGCATATAGCATATCAAAATGTTCATCTCAGAGAGTACATCATTTCATTTCACTGCATCATTTTCATTTGAGCTCATCTTGATGCCCGAAATGCTGTTAGAAGAGGGCTACTTGAGTTAATTGTCAGATCTGCTACTCCATTTGCATATTTGTCATTTTTGCCATGATTATTGTGTGCATGATATGCCCATGAGCTCTACATATGTTTTGTTAAGGGTTTTGCCATCTTTCCAGAGGTGCAACCCATGTATTTTTGTGATGTGTGTGGTGACTAGTGCAAGCTTGCAAAGTGAGGCACTTGGTAGTGCTGATTTCAGGGACTTATCAATTCCACTAAGTCCTTGATCTGTTTATTTCATATGGCCATATGTTCATGTTGTTTCTTAGTGATCTGTGCCTCTTTTGAGGATTATCAGTAAGGTTGTTTTGTTAATCTTGTAGTGCTCTATCCATCCATGTCTTTATTTGCAATTATGGAGCACCCTAGCTTGAGTCAATCGAGCTCTACTTTTGCTACTTTGTGAATCTGGGCAGATTGTCAACTTGTTTGCAATTTTGCCGATGATGTTATAGTTGATCCGTGCATTCTATGCTATTGTTCTTGCCATGTCTAGCTTTCATTTTGTGTATTCTTGATGGGTGTATGCTTAGTTTGTCATGACTTGCTCCGTAGTGAGTGCATCGAGCTCGTAAACATGCCTACTTGATATCTGTTTTCAGCATGCTCCAGTTTTCACTAAGTCTAAGATCTGATTATGTTTTTGCCATGTTCACATGCTT
The DNA here is from genome assembly GCF_002162155.2 of Triticum dicoccoides. Classification (NCBI taxonomy): domain Eukaryota; kingdom Viridiplantae; phylum Streptophyta; class Magnoliopsida; order Poales; family Poaceae; genus Triticum; species Triticum dicoccoides. The sequence continues at coordinate 325,256,599 of NC_041386.1, forward strand.
GCAATTGTATTTTCTGATCCCTTTTGGCTCAAGGTCACTAAGGGACTTTTGTTAAGCTCTTTGAGTAGCTCCATGCCATGCTTTACTTTGCCATGTTCAGGTCCTGTAGCACATAGTTTTGTTGCTCCGAAGAGTGCTATCCGATCTGAAATTCCAGACAAGTGTTAATTTCACTAAGTCTGAAATCTGTTTGTCATATGCATTTTTGCCATGCTTGTTTGAACCTGATAATGAATGAATTGGTCGTAGCTCAGTGCTATACTTTTGTTAAGCATCTTGAATGCATCCCTGCCATGTATTTTGTTGTCATGTTTGAGTGCTGTAGCATGTTCATCTCATTGCATTTAGATGTCTACTTGCTGTAAATCGCAGACCAGTGTCATATTTGAATCGCTTGCCATTTCCAAACCGTAACTCCGATTCCGGCGTTCTTTATATCGTTTTCAAGCGATTTCATCTCATATTTCCAGTGGCACACTTGGATTCCCATGTTGAGGCCAGGTTCATGCATCCCTTGCCAAAATCTTGCATCTGCATCCCGCATCGCATCCCGCATAGCATACCATCCTTGCATCATATTGTTTGATCCTTGCAGGTGGTTGATTGTGTCCTTGTTGCTTGTTTGTATTGTTTGGGTAGAGCTGGGAGACGAGTTCGCTAACGAGGAGCCCGTTGAGTTTGCTTTCGAGGATCCAATCAACTCTGACAACTGTGTAGGCCAAGATGATCATACCCTCGAAATCACTACTATCTTTGCTATGCTAGTTTGCTCGCTCTTTTGCTATGTCAATGCTATGATGCCTACCACTTGCTTTCAAGCCTCCCAAATTGCCATGTCAAACCTCTAACCCACCATGTCCTAGCAAACCCTTGATTGGCTATGTTACCGCTTTGCTCAGCTCCTCTTATAGCGTTGCTAGTTGCAGGTGAAGTTTGGAGGCCGTTCCTTGTTGGAACATTTATTTACTTGTTGGGATATCACTATATTATCTTGTTATCTTAATGCATCTATATACTTGGTAAAGGGTGGAAGGCTCGGCCTCTTGCCTAGTGTTTTGTTCCACTCTTGCCGCCCTAGTTTCCGTCATATCGGTGTTATGTTCCCGGATTTTTGCGTTCCTTACGCGGTTGGGTTATAATGGGAACCCCTTGATAGTTCGCCTTGATTAAAGCTTTTCCAACAATGCCCAACCTTGGTTTCACCATTTGCCACCTAGCCTCTTTTTCCCTTGGGTTTCCGGAGACTGAGGGTCATCTTATTTTAGCCCCCCCGGGCCAGTGCTCCTCTGAGTGTTGGTCCAACCGAGCGATGTCCGGGGCTACCAGGGGCAACTCTGGGCTGGCCTACCCGACGTCTGGCTCATCTGAGTGTTCCCTGAGAACGAGATATGTGCAGCTCCTATCAGGATTTGTCGGCACATTCCGGCGGTGTTGCTGGTCTTGTTTTAACCTGTCGAAGTGTCTTGAAGAACCGAGATACCGAGTCTGATCGGAACGTCTCGGGAGGAGGTCTATTCCTTCGTTGACCGTGAGAGCTTGTCATGGGCTAAGTTGGGACTCCCCTGCAGGAATTTGAACTTTCGAAAGCCGTGCCCGCGGTTATGGGTAGATGGGAATTTGTTAATGTCCGGTTGTAGATAACTTGAACCTTAACTTAATTAAAATGAATCAACTGAGTGTGTTACCGTGATGGCCTCTTCTCGGCGGAGTCCGGGAGGTGGGCACGGTGTTGGAGTAATGTTTGCGCAGGTTGCTCTCTAGTTTCTCGCTCGCGCTTTGCCTCCTCTTCTCGCTCTCTTTTGCGAACAGGATAGCCACCATATACGCTAGTTGCTTGCTGCAGCTCCACTTATTTTTACCTTGCCTTACCTGTAAGCTTAAATAGTCTTGATCGCGAGGGTGCGAGATTGCTGAGTCCCTGTGGCTCACAGATTACTATTACACCAGATGCAGGGCCTGATGATTCCGCTCCAGGTGACGCGCTCGAGCTCAAGTGGGAGTTCGACGAGGACTCTCAATGTTACTATGTTTCCTTTCCTGACGATCAGTGGTGGTGCCCAGTTGGGGGTGATCGGAACCGTGTCGCATGTTGGGTTATCTTTTACTTTGGCGCCGTAGTCGGGCCATGAGTGTTTTGGATGAGGTAATGTTATTTATGTACCTTGATTGACGTGGCGAGTGTAAGCCAACTATGTTATCTCCCCTTTATTATTATATTACATGGGATGTGTAAAGATTACCTTACTTGCGACATATGCCTTCAATGCGATTATGCCTCTAAGTCGTGCCTCGACACGTGGGAGTTATAGTCGCATCGAGGGTGTTACAAGTTGGTAATCAGAGCCTTCCCCGACCTAAGGAGCCCCATTGCTTGATCATTTTTAGCAGCCGAGTTGTGTCTAGAAAATGTTTTGAGTCATTTAGGAATTATATATCGGAGAGTTTAAGAATTCTTTTTACTTCCCAGTCTCCTCATCGCTCTGGTAAGGCATCCTCTCGTAGAGTTTTGACTCTTCTCTTCTCAAATTTCACTAAAAAAAATTTAGGATCACGCGGGTATCTTGGAATCGTTCTGATGGTTTTTTGATTTGAACATTGTCTTGGTGCCTCCTGTCAGGGGTTTTGTGGAAGTGTCCCGGGTAGTTGAGCTCTGAGGTGTTGTCGTCATAATTTTATCGTTGCAATTCTGGAATACCTGAGTTTAGTATGCCGACATCGAAAATCTCTTTTATGCAGTTCGTTGGTGAGATAACCTCGATGCCACCCAGTACTGGGGCGGGAGTTCGGGAGTATCGCCATAACTTGTATAACGGATGCTTTGCGAAGGTTGAGGTAGATGGTTTCTGAAGATTTTCTCGCTTATGTGTTGAAGGATGGATACAGCTGGATGTAGGATTTGCTAGATTGGGTGAGATATTATGCTTCCCCTGTATCCCCAACACCTGATTGCATAACCGGAAAGGTTCGGGAATTTCATAGGTGGGAATTCTCGTAGCTCTAGTTCTTCTTCCACGGATATTGGTTTGAGATTGGGATTTCTTATCGATTATTCGTTGTTGATCCGTACCTTGTTGATTTATTTCTCTACCTAAATTCTACATGGCTTCTCAATTTATGGATATGTGACCATTTCAAGAGGAATGCATTCGTTCATTTTGTTCGGATGTGAAGACTATATGTTGCAATTTTTCATTCCGTTGGATTTAGCTTTAATATTTATCTGTCAATGTGCTAATGGATGTCAACCTCTTCAGGATGGCTCCTCCAACGCACACGACTCCGAATCCTGATCCGCCACCACCTCCACCTCCTCCGGAGGCATGGCAAGCTGTGATGGCCGCAACCAATGCAAACACATAGTTGATCATGCAAATTCTCCAAGAGCGCAATCAAGGCAACCAAGGGAACCAAGGCAACAATCAGAATCACTCTGCTACACTCAACCAGTTCCTTGCTAACGGGCCAAAGACTCTCAGCAATTGTGTTGAGGCAACCGATGCTGACGATTGGCTTGTGGATCTGTGCAAGCATTTCGAGTGCAGTAACGTCAGGCCTGAGGACTTTGTCAAGTTCGCTTCCTTCCAACTCAAAGATCAAGCTGCAGAATGGTTCCAGCAGTACAAGGACTCCAGAGGTGGACGTGTTATCACTTGGGATGAATTCCGTCAAGATTTCAGAGCTCACCATATCCCTCAGAGCGTGGTTGAAGGCAAGCGTGAGGAAATCCGCTATCTGAAGCAAGGCTCTTTGTCTGTCTATGACTACAACAAGTTGTTTCAGAAGCTCGCCCGCTTTGCTAAACAGGACGTCCCTGATGAGAAGAGCATGATATACCAGTTCAGAGGTGGTCTCAGAGAAGAAATCCAGCTAGCTCTTGTCCTTTTTTGAGCCCTTGAGGTACGATGAGTTCTACAACATGGCATTGAAGCAAGAGGCTGCTCAGTTGAGGTGTGATGCTTCCAAGAAGCGAGTCAGAGATGTTACTCCTTCTTCCTCTACTCAAGTGGCCAAGCAGCAGAAGTTTTGGCTTCCTCCTCCTCCGTTCCGTTAGCCATATCAGCAGAAGAGCAAAGGTGGCAGCGGTTCTTCCCACCAACCCAACCCTGGCTTTCAGAACAAGACTTCGTCTCAACCTCCAAGATCAAGTGCTCCGTATCACCATCCGCTTTCAGAGGTCATGTGCAACAAGTGCCAACAGAAGGGTCACTATGCCAACAAGTGTTTCAACCAGAGGCTTCTTCCTCCTCTTCCTCCTGTCAGATCGGCAAGTACAGCTGTGGTCAAGCATAACCCCAAGTCCGCCAAGGTCAACTTGATGAACGCAGCTCAGGCAGAGGACTCATCAGATGTCATTATGGGTAACCTTCCTGTTAATGATATTCCTGCAAAAGTTCTTTTTGACACGGGTGCATCGCATTGTTTCATCTCGAGACCATTTGTTTCTAAGCATGAGTTGCCTTTACAAGATTTGCCTAGACAGTTACCTATTGTTTCTCCGGGTAAATTCATGAATGCAAGCGCTATCGCCACGAATGTTACTATCACGTTGGGCGACTACAAGTTTCTCTCTTCCCTGGTGGTTCTTGGTAACTCGGATATTGATCTTATTCTCGGAATGGATTGGCTTTCTAAGCACAAGGCGCATCTTGATTGTGCAGCCAGGCAGATTCAATTGACTCATTCGTCTGAGGATGTAATTGTCTTTGCCGCTCGTGATGATACATCCGTTTGTTTTCTCTCAATGAGAAGGGTGAACTGGATGCTATCTCGTGAATTCCAGTCGTTTGCGAATATCAAGACGTCTTTCCAGAAGTGCTTCTAGGAATGCCTCCACACCGGCCAGTTGAATTCGTTATTGATCTTGAGCCAGGCACGGAAGCTGTGTGCAAGCGTCCTTACAAGCTCGGACCTGAAGAGTTGAAGGAGCTGAAGAAACAACTCGATATTCAAGAGAAAATGGGTCTCATCCGGCCTAGTTCTTCTCCGTGGGGTTGTGGTGTTCTTTTTGTGAAGAAGAAGGATGGAACAAACCGACTTTGTGTTGATTACCGTCCATTGAACAAGAAGACCATCAAGAACAAATACCCACTTCCCAACATCAATGAGCTGTTCGAACAACTCAAAGGTGCCCAAGTATTCTCCAAGCTTGATCTCCGTATGGGTTATCATCAGATTCGTATCCGTGAGCAAGATATTCCCAAGACGGCTTTCAGGACAAGCTATGGTACTTATGAATACACTGTCATGTCTTTTGGCCTCGTCAACGCTCCTCCGACTTTCTCTCACATGATGAACTTCATCTTCAACGCCTACACCAATGACTTCGTTTTGGTCTATCTCGACGACATTCTGGTTTTCTCGAAGAACAAGGAAGATCATGCCGAGCACTTGCGTTTGGTTCTTGATAAGCTCAGAGAACATCAGTTCTATGCCAAGTTCTCCAAGTGTGAATTTTGGCTTGATGAGGTTCTTTATCTTGGTCATATCATTTCTGCCAAGGGCATTGCCGTGAATCTTGAGAAGGTGTCTGCAATTGTGAATTGGGAACCTCCTCAGAACGTGAAGCAACTCCGTAGCTTCCTCGGTCTCGCAAGCTATTGCCGAAGTTTCGTTGAAAACTTTTCTAAGATTGCGAAGCCTCTCTCAAATCTTCTCCAGAAGCACGTCAAGTACGTTTGGTCTCCGAAGTGTGACATTGCTTTCAACACTTTGAAAGAGAAATTGATCACTGCTCCAGTTCTGACTCCGCCTGATGAATCCAAGCCGTACGAGGTCTTTTGTGATGCCTCTCTCCAAGGTCTTGGCGCGGTATTGATGCAAGAGAAGAAAGTTGTTGCTTATACATCTCGCCAGTTGAAGCCTAATGAGAAGAACTACCCCACTCATGATCTCGAGTTGGCGGCAGTTGTGCATGCTCTTTTGACTTGGAGACATCTTCTATTGGGAAGAAAAGTGGACATTTTCACTGATCACAAGGGTCTCAAGTACATCTTCACTCAGCCTAATTTCAACCTCAGGCAAACTCGATGGGTCGAAATGATTCAAGAGTATAATCTGAGTGTCGAGTATACTCTAGGCAAGGCCAATGTGATTGCTGACGCATTGAGTAGAAAGGCTTATTGTAACAGTCTAATTCTCAAGCCTTATCAACCCGAGCTTTGTGAAGCTTTCCGCAAACTTAAGCTGCAAGTTGTTCCTCAAGGTTTGCTCGCCAACCTCCAAGTCTCTCCTACCTTGGAAGAACAGATTCGCCAAGCTCAGCTTCTTGATACTATGGTGAAAAAGGTGAAGATTGGGATTGCCAAGAGTCAACCCAAGTACAAGTGCTACCGCCTTGATGACAAGGATACTCTCTTCTTCAAGGATCGTATTGTTGTACCCAAAGGTGACCTCCGTAAAGTGATCATGAACGAGGCTCACAATTCTCTCCTCTCCATCCACCCTGGGAGCACGAAGATGTATCAGGACCTAAAGCAGGCTTATTGGTGGAGTCGAATGAAGCGCGAGATTGCTCAGTTCGTGAATGAATGTGATGTCTGCAGAAGAGTGAAGGCAGAACACCAAAGGCCAGCTGGTCTCCTCCAACCTCTTGCCATTCTAGAATGGAAGTTTGACCACATTGAAATGGACTTCATGACTGGGTTTCCTAAGTCCAAACGTGGTAATGATGCTATATTCGTTGTATCGACAAACTCACCAAAGTGGCTCAGTTTCTGCCTATTAAAGAGTCAATCACTGCAGCTCAATTGGCGGAACTCTATACCTCTCGGATTGTCTCTCTCCACGCTATTCCACAAGTGATCTCTTCAGACCGTGGCAGCATCTTTACCTCCAAATTTTGGGATTCTTTTCAGAAGGCCATGTGCACCAACATCCGCTTCAGCACAGCTTTCCATCCTCAAACTAGCGGTCAAGTCGAGCGTGTCAACCAGATTCTTGAAGATATGCTCAGGGCTTGTGTGATCTCCTTTGGCATGAAGTGGGAGGATTGTCTTCCTTATGCTGAATTCTCCTACAACAACAGTTTCCAAGCAAGTTCGGGCAAGGCCCCATTTGAAATTCTGTATGGCAGGAAGTGCCGTACCCCTCTCAACTGGTCTGAAACCGGTGAACGTCAGCTTCTTGGAAATGACTTAATCACAGTGGCAGAGGAAATGTGCAAAGTCATTTGAGATAACCTCAAAGCAGCCCAATCCCGTCAGAAGAGCTATTATGATAGTGAGCACCGTGATTTGGCTTTCGAGATCGGAGATCATGTTTACCTCCGTGTCTCTCCTATGAAAGGTACTCATCGCTTCGGTATCAAAGGGAAGCTTGCCCCTAGATATGTGGGACCTTTCAAGATTGTCAGGAAGAGAGGCGATCTCGCCTATCAACTCGAGCTTCCTTCAAACTTTGCAAATGTTCATGATGTGTTCCATGTCTCTCAGCTCCGAAAGTTCTTCAAGACTCCTGACCGCACCGTCAACTTTGAGGACATTGAGCTCCAAGAAAATCTTTCCTATCGTGAGCACCCCGTTGCTATTCTTGAAGAGACTGAACGCAAGACTCGCAATAAGTCAATCAAATTCCTCAAAGTCAAGTGGTCACACCATTCCGACGGTGAAGCTACCTTGGAACGCGAGGAACACCTCCGTTCTGAGTACCCGGCGTTCATTCGGTCGTAGATCTCGGGACGATATCCTTTCGTAGTGGGGGAGTGTTGTAACATCCCGGATGTAACTTTCCCAATTTGTACTCCAACTCTTGCCGTTTCCGGCGTTAAGTTATTTTATTTTCTCGGGTTCGGGTTTTTGTCTCCGTGTGTTGTTATCATTGTCATGCATCTCATATCATGTCATCATATGTATTGCATTTGCATACGTGTTCATCTCATGCAACCGAGCATTTTCCCCGTTGTCCGTTTTGCATTCCGGTGCTTCGTTCTCCTCCGGTGGTCATTTCTAGCTTTCTTTAGTGTGTGGGGATTAAACATTTCCGGATTGGACCGAGACTTGCCAAGCGGCCTTGGTTTACTACCGGTAGACCGCCTGTCAAGTTTCGTATCATTTGGACTTCGTTTGATACTCCAACGGTTAACCGAGGGACCGAAAAGGACTCGTCTGTGTTGCAGCCCAACACCCCTCCAATTTGGCCCAAACCCACCTAAACGTGCTCCATCATCTAGAGCGTTCGATGACAATCGCATGGCCGAAAACCGCACCTCATTTGGACTCTCCTAGCTCCCTCTATGCCTATTTAAAGAACCCCCCCCCCCGAGAATCTTTTCTCCTTCCTCCTGAAACCCTAGATCCACCCCATCCGTCGCCGCCGGACAAAACCTGCAGTCCGGACATTGTCAGACCGCCGCCGCCAGCCAACCAGCCGCCGCCACATGGCCCGGGCGAGCCCCACATCGCCGCTGCCGCCCGAGGCCCGTCCGAGCCCGCGGGAGGCCCTCCCCGCGGCCCATCTCCTCCGCGCCCCCGCG
>NC_041386.1:325265643-325393039 GCF_002162155.2 Triticum dicoccoides
CGCGCCCCCGCGCCTTCGCCCACCGCCGTCACCCTCCACTTCGGCGCCGCGCCGCCGCGGTCCGCCTCACCGCCGCCGCCACCTCGTCGCCTCGGCCTCCGCTCCGGCCGCCGCCTGCCGTCCCCAACCGCGCTGCCAACGTCGCCCGCGCCGCCACCACACCGGCCGGCGTCCTCCTTGCTCCCCCTCGCTGCCCCCCCATCTCCGACCACAACTTCGACCGACTCCGGCGTCTACAGGGCTAACGCCGGCGAACTCGGATCCGACCTCGGGACACGTGCAAACCCTAGATCTGGGTTGACCTCCTCCCCTTTCTTTGTTTTATGTTGCATACTTTGACCGGCTATATCTTTAAATCCGTAGCTCTGATTCATGCATATAGCATATCAAAATGTTCATCTTAGAGAGTACATCATTTTATTCCATTGCATCATTTTCATTTGAGCTCATCTCGATTCCCGAAATGCTGTTAGAAGAGGGCTACTTGAGTTAATTGTCAGATCTGCTACTCCATTTGCATATTTGTCATTTTTGCCATGATTATTGTGTGCATGATATGCCCATGAGCTCTACATATGTTTTGTTAAGGGTTTTGCTATCTTTCCAGAGGTGCAACCCATGTATTTTTGTGATGTGTGTGGTGACTAGTGCAAGCTTGCAAAGTGAGGCACTTGGTAGTGCTGATTTCAGGGACTTAGCAATGCCACCAAGTCCTTGATCTATTTATTTCATATGGCCATATGTTCACGTTGTTTCCTAGTGATCCGTGCCTCTTTTGAGGATGATCAGTAAGGATGTTTTGTTAATCTTGTAGTGCTCTATCCATCAATGTCTTTATTTGCAATTATAGAGCACCCTAGCTTGAGTCAATCGAGCTCTACTTTTGCTACTTTGTGAATCTGGGCAGATTGTCAACTTGTTTGCAATTTTGCCGATGATGTTATAGTTGATCCGTGCATGCTATGCTATTGTTCTTGCCATGTCTAGCTTTCATTTTGTGTATTCTTAATGGGTGTATGCTTAGTTTGTCATGACTTGCTCCGTATTGAGTGCATCGAGCTCGTAAACATGCCTACTTGATATCTGTTTTCAGCATGCTCCAGTTTTCACTAAGTCTGAGATCTGATTATGTTTTTGCCATGTTCACATGCTTGCAATTGTATTTTCTCATCCCTTTTGGCTCAAGGTCACTAAGGGACTTTTGTTAAGCTCTTTGAGTAGATCCATGCCATGCTTTACTTTGCCATGTTCAGGTCCTGTAGCATGTAGTTTTGTTGCTCCGAAGAGTGCTATCCCATCTGAAATTCCAGACAAGTGTTAATTTCACTAAGTCTGAAATCTGTTTGTCATATGCATTTTTGCCATGCTTGTTTGAACCTGATAATGGATGAATTGGCCGTAGCTCAGTGCTAGACTTTTGTTAAGAATCTTGAATGTATCCCTGCCATGTATTTTGTTGTCATGTTTGAGTGCTTTAGCATGTTCATCTCATTGCATTTAGATGGTTACTTGCTGTAAATTGCAGACCGGTGTCATATTTGAATCGCTTGCCATTTTCAAACCGTAATTCCGATTCCGGCGTTCTTTATATCATTTTCAAGCGATTTCATCTCATATTTCCAGTGGCACACTTGGATTCCCAAGTTGAGGCCAGGTTCATGCATCCCTTGCCAAAATCTTGCATCTGCATCCCGCATCGCATCCCACATAGCATACCATCCTTGCATCATATTGTTTGATCCTTGCACGTGGTTGATTGTGTCCTTGTTGATTGTTTGTCTTGTTTGGATAGAGCCAAGAGACGAGTTCGCTAACGAGGAGCCCGTTGAGTTTGCTTTCGAGGATCCAGTCAACTCTAACAACTGTGCAGGCAAGATGATCATACCCTCGAAATCACTACTATCTTTGCTATGCTAGTTTGCTCGCTCTTTTGCTATGCCAATGCTATGATGTCTACCACTTGCTTTCAAGCCTCCCAAATTGCCATGTCAAACCTATAACCCACCATTTCCTAGCAAACCCTTGATTGGCTATGTTACCGCTTTGCTCAGCCCCTCTTATAGCGTTGCTAGTTGCAGGTGAAGTTGGGAGGCCGTTCCTTGTTGGAACATTTATTTACTTGTTGGGATATCATTATATTATCTTGTTATCCTGATGCATCTATATACTTGGTAAAGGGTGGAACGCTCGACCTCTCGCCTAGTGTTTTGTTCCACTCTTGGTGCCCTAGTTTCCGTCATATCGGTGTTATGTTCCCGGATTTTTGCGTTCCTTACGCGGTTGGGTTATAATGGGAAACACTTGATAGTTCGCCTTGATTAAAGCTTTTCCAGCAATGCCCAACCTTGGTTTTACCATTTTCCACGTAGCCTCTTTTTCCCTTGGGTTTCCGGAGCCCGAGGGTCATCTTATTTTAGGCCCCCCGGGCCAGTGCTCCTCTGAGTCTTGGTCCAACCGAGCGATGTCCGGGGCTACCAGGGGCAACTCTGGGCTGGCCTACCCGACGTCTGGCTCATCTGAGTGTGCCCTGAGAACGAGATATGTGCAGCTCCTATCGGGATTTGTCGGCACATTCGGGCGGTGTTGCTGGTCTTGTTTTAACCTGTCGAAGTGTCTTGAAGAACCGAGATACTGAGTCTGATCGGAACGTCTCGGGAGGAGGTCTATTCCTTTGTTGACCGTGAGAGCTTGTCATGGGCTAAGTTGGGACTCCCCTGCAGGGATTTGAACTTTCTAAAGCCGTGCCCGCGGTTATGGGCAGATGGGAATTTGTTAATGTCCGGTTGTAGATAACTTGAACCTTAACTTAACTAAAATGAATCAACTGAGTGTTTCACCGTGATGGCCTCTTCTCGGCGGAGTCCGGGAGGTGGACACGGTGTTGGAGTAATGTTTGCACAGGTTGCTCTCCAGTTTCTCGCTCGCGCTTTGCCTCCTCTTCTCGCTCTCTTTTGTGACCAGGATAGCCACCATATATGCTAGTCGCTTGCTGCAGCTCCACTTATTTTTACACTGCCTTACCTATAAGCTTAAATAGTCTTGATCGCGAGGGTGCGAGATTGCTGAGTCCTTGTGGCTCACAGATTACTATTACACCAGATGCAGGGCCTGATGATTCCGCTCCAGGTGACGCACTCGAGCTCAAGTGGGAGTTCGACGAGGACTCTCAACGTTACTATGTTTCCTTTCCTGACGATCAGTAGTGGTGCCCAGTTGGGGTGATCGGAACCGTGTCGCATGTTGGGTTATCTTTTACTTTGGTGCCGTAGTCGGGCCATGAGTGTTTTGGATGAGGTAATGTTGTTTATGTACCTTGATTGACGTGGCGAGTGTGAGCCAACTATGTTATCTCCCCTTTATTATTATATTACATGGGATGTGTAAAGATTACCTTACTTGCGACATATGCCTTCAATGCGATTGTGCCTCTAAGTCGTGCCTCGACACGTGGGAGCTATAGTCGCATCGAGGGTGTTACAAGGACCTCCGGCGCCGTTCTTGCGAGAGAGAGAGAGAGATGGTGGGGAGAGAGACAAGTGAAACGGTATGGGGAGTTGGAACTCCCCTGCCCGAGTCATAACCCCCCACGCACTCGTCAGCGCGGTAGTACCGCGCTTCATTCTGGTAGTACCGCTCGGCGGAAGTACCGCACCTAAGCGGTAGTACCGCTCTCCCAGGCGGCAGTAAAAAAATACTGCGGTGCTAGGTGCGGTAGTACCGTGCACTCCATACGCGGTAGTACCGCGGGCTCAATAACTTGCACGTTTCAAACAAGAAAAAGAGGTCTTCGCACCGAATCTTCAAGCCAACAAAACACCACAAGAACACGCTCAACACAAAGAAAGAAAGGCAAGAGACAACAAGAAACAACCTCGAGACACAACCTCTTGAAAGAGAGGGCGGTGGCCGGAGCCACCTATGTTCGAGTCAATTGGTATGGCACCGCGAAGAACTATCCTTGGGCCCATGACCAAAACTCATCTTTGAAGCACAAGTACCGTCAAAAATGGCTAATGTGGAAGAGTTGATCAATTTATGCATAATGGGGGGAGGGAGAGTTCATTGAGAGAACAACACTCCCCCTATGTCCATGCCTACATCTAAACAAGACAACAAGATGAGTATGGTGGGGTGTGCAAGGGTTCAAGCAACATTGCTCGAATCAATGATATTTAGCTCATGCCTTTACTCACAAAATCTTGCTTCATCCAACGGCTTCGTGAAAATATCTGCAAGGTTATCATGAGTGTTGACGTAGTTGAGCTCGATCTCCCCTCGCCTAATGTGATCCCGGATGAAGTGATACCGAATCTCAATATGCTTCGTCTTGAAGTGTTGCACCGGGTTGAGAGAAATCTTAATGGCACTTTCATTGTCACACCAAAGAGGCACTTTGTCACAAATGACACCATAATCCTTTAAAGTTTGCCTCGTCCATAAGAGTTGTGCACAACAACTATCGGCCGCTACATACTCCACTTCGGTGGACGAGAGAGACACACAACTTTGCTTTTTGGAAGACCAACTTACAAAAGAGAAACCAAGGAATTGGCACCCTCCGGAAGTGGACTTCCTATCCACTTTGTCTCCCGCCCCATCGGAGTCTGAATACCCTACAAGATTGAAGTTTGCTCCTCTTGGGTACCATAAGCCAAAGTTTGGGGTATTAGCCAAATATCGAAAGATTCGTTTGACCGCCACAAAGTGACTTTCCTTAGGTGCGGCTTGAAACCGTGCACAAATTCCCACACTCAACATGATATCCGGTCTAGATGCACAAAGGTAAAGCAAGGATCCAATCATGGAGCGATATACCTTTTGATCCACCGCTTTACCATTGGGATCAATGTCAAGTTAGCACTTGGTGGGCATTGGAGTGGAAGCCGACTTGACATCACTTAGCTTGAATCTCTTGATCATGTCTTAAGTGTATTTGGCTTGGTTGATGAAGGTTCCTTCTCTTCTTTGCTTCACTTCAAACCCTAGAAAGAACTTCAACTCTCCCATGGAAGACATCTTGAACTTTGAGGTCATGAGAGCGGCGAATTCCTCATTGAAAGCTTTGTTAGGGGAACCAAAGATAATGTCATCAACATATAGTTGGCATACAAACAACTCCCCTTTGACCTTCTTAGTAAAAAGAGTGGGGTCGATTAGCCCAACTTCAAACCCACGATCTTGTAACAACTCGATAAGGTGGTCATACCACACACGTGGGGCTTGTTTAAGCCCATAGAGTGCCTTATCGAGTTGATACACACGATCGGGAAAGTAGGGATCCTCGAACCCGGGGGGTTGCTTGACATAGACCAACTCATTAATATGACCATTAAGAAAAGCACTCTTCACATCTATTTGTTGCAACTTAAAGTTGTGATAAGAAGCATAAGAAATCAACAAACGAATGGATTCAAGGCGAGCAACGGGAGCAAAGGTTTCACCATAGTCGATACCCTCGACTTGGGAGTAGCCTTGTGCCACCAATCTTGCCTTGTTGCGAATGATGGTCCCATGAGCATCTTGCTTGTTCTTAAATATCCAGTTGGTTCCAATGACATTGTGGTTCCCCGTTGGCCTTGGCACCAATCTCCACACCTTGTTGTACTCGAAGTTGTTGAGTTCTTCATGCATGGCATTAAGCCAATCTGGATCTTCGAGTGCTTCATATACCTTTTGGGGTTCAACACAAGAGACAAACGTGTGATTTTCACAATAGTTTGCCAATTGTCTATGAGTGCTTACCCCCTTTTGCATGCTTCCAAGTACATTCTTCATGAGATGACCCTTGGTGGAGAGCTTGGAAGCAATCTTGGCGGCACGACACTCCAATTCCTCCTCGGTGGTGAGTTGAGGAGCGGTCACTTGATCATCTTGAGCGACGTATTGATCTTGTTCTTGATCTTGAACTTGCTCGGAGGAGAGAACTTGACCTTGGGCATCCCTTGGTGTGTTAACACCGTCTTGAGCATGATCTTTCACTTGGTCTTGTTCATGAGGATGAGGGCCTTCACTTTGTTCTTCGGAAGCGTGTGGGCCTTGGGTTGGTGATGGCTCTAGTTGATTGGAGCATTGTCCTTCTCCTTCGGCCACAAGGGGATTCCTCAATGGGTAGGATAAAACCAACACCCATTCTTCTTATGGCCCGAGGAGGAATTTCATCACGTACATCACAAGTGCCACTTTGCTCCACTTGGGAGCTGTTATTCTCATCAAACTCCACATTACACGTCTCCTCAATAAGTCCCATGGAGTTATTGAGGACATGGTAAGCATGAGAGTTTGTAGCATAACCAACAAATATGCCCTCATAAGCTCTAGCCTCAAATTTAGACAACCGAACACCTTTCTTGAGAATGAAACACTTACACCCGAACACCAAAGTACTTGAGGTTGGGCTTGTTACCGGTGAGTATCTCATATGGAGTCTTGTTCAAGCCCTTGCGGAGGTAGAGACGATTGGATGCATGAAATGCGGTGTTGATGGCTTCGGCCCAAAAGTTGTATGGAGACTTGAACTCCGCCATCATGGTCCTTGCTGCATCCATCAACGTCCGGTTCTTCCTCTCCGCAACACTGTTTTGTTGAGGGGTGTAGGGTGCGGAATATTGATGCTTGATCCCCTCATCACTAAGAAACTCATCCAAGGTGTAGTTCTTGAACTTGGTGCCGTTGTCACTTCTTATTGTCAAGATCTTTGCATTGTGTTGACCCTGTGCTTCATTTGCAAAGTCAATGACGGTTTGTTGGGTCTCGCTCTTCCTCTTGAAGAAATACACACAAGTATATCTTGAATAGTCATCCACAATCACCGAGTAGTACTTCCTACCCCCAAGACTATCAAAGGATGGAGGACCAAAGAGATCCAAGTGAAGGAGCTCCAAAGGCCTCTTCGAGTAAATGTTAGTCGTGGGAGGGTGAGCCTTCTCATGAAGCTTTCCTTCGATACAAGCACTGCAAGCACGATCTTTAGCAGAACTAACATTCGTTAGTCCACGGACATGGTCCCCCTTGAGAAGACTTTGCAAAGATCTCATATTGACATGGGCTAAACGGAGATGCCAAAGCCATCCCACATCAACTTTAGCCATTAGGCACGTCGCGGTCTTAGTGGGTCGCTCCGAAAAGTTAATCACATATAGAGCGTTCTCGATATGCCCAACAAAGGCTACTTTAAGAGTCTTGATCCACAAGAGGGCCACCGTATCAATATCAAAGAAAGTGGCAAAGCCCATGATTGCAAGTTGACGAACGGAAAGTAAATTGTATGCAAGGGACTCAACAAGCATGACCTTCTCGATCGTGAGATCATGAGAGATGACAACCTTGACAAGTCCCAATACCTTAGAAGATGAGGCATCACCCCACCCGACATTGGTGGGCATAGATGGAATCTTGCGCACATCCACCACCAAGTCCTTGCTTCCGGTCATATGATTTGTAGCTCCACTATCGAGCAACCATGATCCCCCACTAGAAGAAAACACCTACAAGAGATCAATGCTTGGTTTTAGGTACCCATTTTGTAAGGGGTCCTTTGATGTTAGTAACAAGTGTCTTAGGAACCCAAATAGACCATTCAATGTACTCATGAGGAGAACCAACAAATTTGGCATAGACATGCCCATCACAAGCACGATATAACACATAAGAAGGATTAAAGTCACCGGCTTTGTTGGGAGGGGTGGCATTGCCCTTTTTGACGCCGCCACCCTTCGCATTGTTCTTCTTCTCCTTGGAAGCACTCTCTCCCTCCTTCACAAAAGTTTGCTTGACAGGAGGAGGTCGTTTGGTCTTGTTATCCTTCTTCTTGTTCTTGGGCTTGGGTGCGAACCCAATCCCCTCGTTGGCCACAACTTCCTTTTGATTTCTCAAAAGGTCATTTAGGTTCTTCTCACCTTGTATGCATGACACAAGGCCTTTATCAAGTTGCTGCTTCAACTTAACATTCTCCTAAATAAGATGCACATGCTCACAACAAGGGTTAGTAGCATTTGCATTATCAATTAACACCATACGAGGAAATGTGGCTTTCTCCTTGGTTAGCTTCACTTGGAGTTGATCATGAGACTCCTTGAGGGTAGCATGAACACCCTTCAAGACTTTGTGAGCCTTATGGAGAATGTCAAACTCCTCTTTTTGTCTAGCAAGATCAACCCCAAGCTTTGCCTTCTCGGGGTTTAGCACATGAGAAACAACAAGAGCATGATCAAGATCTTTCTTTAATTTAGCATGATCATCGTTGTGAGACTCCTCAAGAGCCAAACGAAGACCACGCTCTTCCTCAAGAGCATTGGAAAGATCTGAAATCTCATCGCCATAGTCATGACTAAGCCCCACCATCTTAGAGATGGTATCTTCGTGAGCCTTGATCATGTCATTGGCTTCACCAAGTTGTTCCAAGAGAGCAACAAAGTACTTCTTGGATTTACCCATGAGTTTACCCATAAAGGCCTCAAACTCATTCACCTCCACATTAGTTCCCTCATGTTCATCAATGCTATCCGTCAAAGAAGGATGATTAATGATGGTAGTTTTGATGTTGGGGGTTACCTTGTTGGTGGATTTAGCCATGAGGCACTTGGCGGTGATGCTCTCATTGGGTGAGTCGAAGAGAGACACCCGTGGAGTCATCGCAATGGCAACGGAGGCCATGGCAACCAACTCACCATCTTCATCATCGTCATCGTCCTCATTGTACTCTTCTTGTACCACCAATGCATTGGGAGGAGTCTTCTTGGTGAAGTTGCTCTTGTTGGGGAACGACTTGGCCTTGTCCTTTCGGATGAGCTTGCCACCATTGTCTTCCCTCTTCTCATAAGGGCACTCTGCAACAAAGTGGCTTACATTGCCACAATTGAAACAAGTCCTCACTCTTTGTTTGCCCTTTGTGCCACTTGAATTGTTCTTGTTGAAGTTGGGCCTTGAGTTCTTCTTGCTCCAAAATTGCCTTGAAGCAAGGGCCATGTGTTCATGATAGGCATACTTCGTATCTTCGAGGTTGCTCTCCTCTTCTTCCTCTTCATCCTCTTCCTCCATACTAACCTTGGCGTTTAGAGCAAGGTTGGGTTTCTTTACTCTTTGAGAGCGAAGTACCGCATTGTCGGCGGTATTGTTCAAGATGCTCATAGCAACGAACTCATCCAACACATCACTTGAGGACAAGGTGTGGAAGTTCGGCCTTTGACGAATGACGGAGGACATGGCTTTGTGGTAGGGCATCATTGCCTTGAGGAATTTGTGCTTGATCCAATTGTCATCCTGTCGTTGCTTCCATGATCTCGGAGCGAGACCGCGAGTTTGGTTACCCTCCGATAGAGCTCACGAGGTTCTTCATCTTCTTCCATTGCAAACTCATCGGCTTCATCTTGCACCACTTCATAGTTGCAGCGTTGAATGCTTGCGCTT
Organism: Triticum dicoccoides; assembly: GCF_002162155.2. NCBI lineage: Eukaryota > Viridiplantae > Streptophyta > Magnoliopsida > Poales > Poaceae > Triticum > Triticum dicoccoides. The sequence goes on from NC_041386.1 coordinate 325,275,049, forward strand.
CCCTGGTAGAGGGAAACCACTTGGCGCCAAGCATCTTTGGCCAAGGAGTAGGGCCGGAGATGAGGAAGGTCTTCGGGTGGGATAGCTTCTTGAATGATGAAGAGAGCATTCTCATTGAATTGATTATCCACGGCTTCTCTAGGAGTGAAGTTGCTTCGGTCATGCGGATAGAAACCTTCTTCAATGATTCTCCAACGGTTAGTGTTCACATGATTTAAATGACGCTTAAAACGATAGACCCAAGAATCAAATTCTACATTCTTCTCAATCTTAGGGGCCGGGCCGGCATGATTCAAATGAATGGGAGGGAGAGGTCCACCATAGACAAGTGGAGGTTCCACATGGGCAAAGATGTCGGTGCCACTTTTACCAGTAGAAGGAAGGGCTTTCTCGCTAGTAGCTTCCCCCTTGTCGGAGGTAGCATTCGTCACCTTGTTGGCGGGATCACCCACTTCCAACGGTGCGGTGGAAAGTTTAAGCCCTTCTAAGAATTCATTAAACATGCCTTTGACCTCGGTCGTCATGGAGGTTTTCAATGTGTCCAACGCCACATTGAACTCCTCACGAGAGACCGCGGTTCCCCCATCTCCAGTAGAAGTTACCGGATTTGCACCGGAGTGCTCCTCCTCACCTTCTACAACGTCAACCGTACTCTTTGGATGGTAAAGTCCTTAATAAAGAGACGAGGCTCTGATACCAATTGAAAGGATCAATATAGTTGACTAGAGGGGGGTGAATAGGCAACTAACAATTTTTAGCTTTTCTTTAACAATTTAAACTTTGCATCAAAGTAGGTTGTCTAGATGTGCAACTAAGTTAGCAACCTATATGATGCAACAATGATAAGTACACAAGCAAGCAAGAGATATATCACAAATAAATTTGCAGAAGTAAAGGCACGAGATAACCAAGAGTGGAGCCGGTGGAGACGAGGATGTGTTACTGAAGTTCCTTCCCTTCGAAGGGAAGTACATCTCCGTTGGAGCGGTGTGGAGGCACAATGCTCCCCAAGAAGCCACTAGGGCCACCGTATTCTCCTCATGCCCTCACACAATGCGAGATGCCATGATTCCACTATTGGTGCGTCTGGACGCGGCGACTGAACCTTTACAAACAAGGTTGGGGCAATCTCCACAACTTAATTGGAGGCTCCCAACGACACCACGAAGCTTCACCATAATGGACTATGGCTCCATGGTGACCTCAACCGTCTAGGGTGCTCAAACACCCAAGAGTAACAAGATCCGCAAGGGATTAGTGGGGGGAATCAAATTTCTCTTGGTGGAAGTGTAGACCGGGGCCTTCTCAACCACTCCTGAGCAAATCAACAAGTTTGATTGGCTAGGGAGTGAGATCGGGCGAAAATGGAGCTTGGAGCAACAATGGAGCTTAGGGTTGGAAGAGGTAGTCAACTAGAGGAAGAAGACACCCCTTATATAGTTGTGGACAAAATCCAACCATTATCCACCTAACCAGCCCGCGACATGCGGTACTACCGCCCCTGACTAGCGGTACTACCGTAAGGCCATGTGGTACTTCCGCCCCTGACCAGTGGTACTACCGCAAGGCCATGCGGCACTACCGTGAGGGACCGCGGTACTACCGCAGCAGCAACAAGAGGTAGGGCAGACCTGTAGCACAAGGCAGGAAACTCCTAGCCTGGGAAGAGCGCGGATGAATAAAAATACATCCATGCCTACTTCCGCTAGAAAATAGACGATGCAAAAATCTGACACAGTACTGCCACTCAGGAGCGGTAGTACCGCCTGGCAGCTGATCCAGGCCGTGCGCGGTACTACCGTGCACGGGGTGCGGTACTACCGCGGAGGCGCGGATGTAAAAAATTACATCCGCCCCTACTACTGCGATGAAGCGGCACTTGGCCTGGGGGCCACGGTACTACGGCTCCAGAGGAGCGGTACTATCGAGGGCTCCTGCGGTACTACCGCGCCGAAGTACGGTACTACCGCAGGTGCCTACGGTACTACCGCTCCAGGGAGCAGTACTACCACAAGCCCATCATCAGCAACCAGGACAAAGCAAAGAGGATAAACGGAGGATGCTCCAATGCGAATGGGAAAGGAGGAGACAAGGAAGAAAACGTGTACGTGATGATTCCACCCGAACCTTTCCGACGCGGACCCCCTCTTAATAGTACGACTTTCCTACGACTCAAATCTACCAAAAAGAAACGTAGAAAAACGCCATCTTTAATAGTCTTTGAGGGGCACCAAACCGTCTTGTGCCTAGCGATGAAACGTCTGGGAAACTCAAGGCACACGATTAGTCCGCAAAAGCATTGTCATCAATCACCAAAACACCTTAGGGATAAATATGCCCTTACAGAAGCCATCTAGCTAATAACTATGGACCCGAAGGTCTGTGGTAAACTACTCACACATCATCGGAGAGGCTATGGTGTTGCTGTAGAAGCCCTCCGTGATCGATTCCCCCTCCGGCGGAGCGCCGAAAAACTCCCCAACATGGGATCTCATGGGTACAAAAGGTTGCGGCGGTGGAAATAGGGTTTCGTGGTGCTCCTGGATGTTTTCGGGGTATATGGGTATATATAGGAGCTGCGAGGGTCCCACGAGGGTGGGGGCGCGCCCTCCTACCTCGTGGCCTCCTCGCTTCTTTCTTGGCGTCCACTCCAAGTCTCCTAGATCACGTTTGTTCCAAAAATAACTCTCCCGAAGGTTTCATTTCGTTTGGATTCTGTTTGCTATTCCTTTTCTGCGAAACACTGAAATAGGCAAAAAACAGCAATTTGCACTGGGCCTTTGGTTAGTAGGTTAGTCCTAAAAATAATATAAAAAGGTATAATAAAGCCCATTAAACATCCAAAACAGATAATATAATAGCATGGAACAATCAAAAATTATAGATACGTTGGACACGTATCATCGGTTACGGAGAAAGGAATCTTCATATCAAAATGCCAAGCTTGCCATCCATGCAAAGGAGAGTCCCATCCGAACACGGGGGAAGGCCTTCTATCTTGTATCTTCATGGCCCATCAGTCCGGCCCATGTCACATAGCCCGGACGCCCAGGGACCCCCTAATCCAGGACTCCCTCACTCTTCAACATCAGTAGAACCAACAAACTTGGGGATGGTGAACTTTGGTTTGCCCAGTCCATCATCATCACAGTTGGTTGGTTATGCAAAAGCATCATCATCAAATCAACGACACGCACCAAGAGGACCAAATCCACGGCCTACAGGCATGGCACCAGCACGGCCACTAGCACGACCTCCATTACCACGACCACCATCTTGGCCAGCAACAACCGGCTCGTGTGGAGCTTGCCCATCCCGATTAGCTTGCTGTAATTGTGCACAACGTGCTGCAGCACATTGTACATTGGCAGCATTAGCATCTGCAACACCATCATTACCACCATGAACACTAGGTTCACCATCATCATCATCACGTACTGATTTTGTTGGCGATCAACGGACTGGTGCAACGCAGCCAAAGCTTGCTGCAAGGTAACTAGAGTCCCCTGAATTTGAGTAACTTGCCGTTGTCTTGCTGTGATGGTTTCTGTGGCATCCTTTAGGTCCAACTCCATGTTCTGCACATTCTCATTTATAGGATCGGTTGCACACTGAATTTGTTGCTGAAGATGATCACGAAGAGCTTCATATTCATTCCAATGCACTGCAGATTTAGGATCCTTTTTCTGCTATTCATCAAAAGACTCGTCGGACATGATTAGGTGATTAGTACTCACAGAAAATATAGTGTATGTGAAAAACTCTCAACTCACTCAAAACTGAAAGAAAACAAGGTATCTTACCATTCCAAAGTGAATTAGAAAAGCTTACCAACTTGTATGGGCAGAACGTGCATGGATGTGATGTAGCGAATACCGAGGGTGAAAACTATCACACAACAAACCAGGGTATATGGTGGAGCTTGGTTGGAATACCTATCAACACCAATTCACAAATCCTAGTGCTGATGGTATGATAAAAAGACCCACAGAAACACACACACGGTGGAGATAAGTGGGGCAAATGCAACTCTGAAACTGAGCTCAAAATTCTGGAATGTCGGAGTAATGCTCGTGTTGCAAATGCACATGAGAGACGCTAACAAATCGCTCAATTTATACGGTCACAAGATTGCTCATTCTACTAGTGCAATGAACGTGGCAGAAAAACTGAACAAACTCTTCAAAAATATATGCAACTTTCAAGTGTAGCTTTCTTTTCCTCCTTTTTTGTCGTATTCTTTTTCTTTCTCTCTCTTTTTTTCTTTCTCTCTTTTTTTATCAGTAGCCCGAGCAATTAGTAACCAATCTGATTTTGCCAAAACAAAATATGCACTCTCCAAATTCCTATATGAGCAGCTCGTAGAGCAAAGGATATGCTAGTCTCAATAGGAAAGTGTTATGCAAAAGAAGAAAGTCTAACTATGGTTATCAAAGGAAACACAATCTGATTCATATAGTTAATCTAATCAAGATGATAAGGGGTGGCCCGATCTTCTCAGTGAGCGGATGATGTCGATGATGAACTTGCTGGATAACTTGTGAGATGCTCTCAAACTCTCCGGCTGTTCCCCCGTTGCCAATGCAACAGATCTTCAACCCTATGGATATTCGCAACACCACACACTTGCGCACGTAGCCGCCGACCACGAAGCGGTTCTGCAATCTCCCAATTCCCAATGGAACGACAGATAGCACTTCACTTTTAGTAGCAAATACACCCTATCGAAACAAATTTGGTGTAGGTAAATATTCCTCATCGATGCAAAGAGGAGTATGAGTACAGAGGAATGCTTAAAGCAATTCAGTCTGATATGAGTTTAATCAAAACGTGGTCTAACCCTAAAATCCACGACTTACAAGGGTATATAAAGACCCCTGGACGTCCAACATAGTGTTGGGGTCAAAAACCAAGATATCTCTAACTCTCGTAACTTAAATGAATCTATCTAGAAAACTGGCAGCAACAACTGTCGTATTGTTTTGGGGACTGCGACTTGGTCACCGTGAATCTCGGGCTGCGAGTATACAATTTTGAAAGCACACGAGTCAAGCTTTCCAAAGTGTATTTAAATGCCTTATTTGGAGCACAGACACGGATTCTGCACGTATATCAATTGCGGGCCTCCTCGCTGTCAATCCGAGTCCGGTTCTGATTTTCCTTCTGTTTATGTTGTGCACCCGCCTCCCTCTCCTCCCTCTGCACTTGTTGATATTAGACATCAATAGACGTTCTTCTTGCTGCAAATCTTCATCTCCAGCTGCCAACCTTGTCTTCTCTTCAAATCTAATCATACAAACATGCAATTTAACATCCCAAAATTCTAAATTTTGAAATGTTACATTAAATAAATATATTTGATTGATTGTTTGATTGTGGTTTGGTTGCTTGTGTGAAATTGAGTGAAATACAAAACGTTTTGAAAGTTAAATGAGAGGGAATAAAATGACATCCCAAAACTTTCATTTTTTATGATCTCCATGAATTCAAATTCTTTTCAGAAACAAAACCCTAGAGAGAAGATGACATGATTTCGTCCATTTAATTAAATGAAAAAGGGGTTTGAAAAGATTTCAATTTCATTTGGAAATATTTTAAATTCAGAAACTTCAAGCAACTCAATGATTTTCATGAGAGAAGATAAAATGACTTCTTCAAAACATATGAAATATGAGTTGGAAATTTAAAAGGATCAAATTTAAAATCCTTTTAGAAATTATATTCAATTTGGAGTTATTTAGGTTTTATTCAAATTACTTTTCTCCAAAGATAAAATATATGGAAAATAGGGTGATTCCCTACAATAGAAAATTGAAGAGAAATACATTTGAAATCATTTTGGTATTTTTAAAATGATTTTTATTGGGTTTTATTGCATTAGTAGCACTCTTTGCTTTATTTAAAATTTTATGGATTTTATTGGGCACTAGAAAAATGTTCATGTTTTAGAAAATCTTTTTCTCAAAATTTTGATATATAATATGGCTATATAGCATTTATAGTTTGTTTTGTTTTGTTTTATTCTTTTTATTTATCTTAAAAAAAACTTCCTCCGGCCCCGACTGGGCCGGCCCAACTAGCCAGCCAGGCCCAGCCCAGCGCGCCGCACTGCTCTTCTCCGACCTCGGGACGAAGTCCCGAGCCAGCACGCCGCCGTGGCCGACCCGGCCACCTCCGCCGCCGCCTTGCCCCCTCTTCCAAGAAGCCGCCCCCTCCGCCGCCACTCCTCGCCCCGCACTCGCTGCACACAACCGCCGCTGCCCGACGAGATCCGCCACCGCCGCCTCCTCACATCCCCGCGCCGCAGTCGCCGCCTTCGCGCCCGCGCCACGCCCCTCCGCCACCTCGCCGCGCGCTCGCCTCCGCGCCACGCCGCTCGCCCGCCGGAGCCGCTTCGCTGCCACAGCCCGCTGTCACCAGAGTTCGTCCTCGGCACCGCCGGTTTTCTCGCGAAAACCGCCAAACCACCGCAAACCGGTATAACCGCCGCCCGATCCGGTTTTCGTCGATTTTTCCTTTTAAATTCGGTTTTCTTTTTAGTTAGTTTTAATTTGCGAACGTTCACTGGTTATGTCTATGCAGCGAACGATTTTCGTTCTGTAGGGTTCTGTAGCGAACATTCGTTCGATAGGATTTTTTTCTTTTTATTTTAGATTTCGGCCAGGGACCCATCAGTGAATATCATATTTACACATTAGTCCATGTACTTCAATCGGTCACTACTTTTTACTCGTTTGTCCAAATCCAACAAAACCAACGCCCACTTCTTCGTTATGATCCCCTCTATCCAGTAAAACAACTTAAACATATTTTTGAAAGTTTAAAATTTGATTTTCAAACCGTTTTGTAATTGAACTTCGTTTGATCATAACTCGAGTTTTATAACTCCGTTTGAGATGATTCTTTTTGCAAATCGAAGGTCTTGACCTAAACTTTCTGATAAGGCAAAATTCACCCAATTTTCTGTTGCAAGAGCTATTCTCTTGTTTTCGAAGCTTTCCGAGATCTTTTCTTCAATTCTTTTTGCATGATTGCTTATGTGTGGTTAGTGTTGCTTGCTTACGATAGATTGACTGGTGTGTGACGAGTAGAACTCTCAAGAGTTATGAGTGTGAATCATCTACATCAACAGTATAGGCAAGTTCACACTTTGATTATATCCCTTTCATACCTAGTTTTTATGCATTAGTTTCAACCCTCAAGCAGTGCATGGTTAGGATTTGATAACATGTGGGTATTGGGATGTAGTTGATGAGGTAGGAACCTATTGTCTTGCATTAAAACCCTGGGAGTTACTACGTTATGCTTATACTCCTATGCTATGCTCGTAGACGTGGTTTGGTTTGAGTGATTCATGACAGATCTGAGATGTTATTATTAATGGTTAACTTAAGGTGGCTACTTTAATACACATCTGGGTGGAATGGTCGGGGCACCCTGGAGCACCCAGTGGTCTGCCTGGGCACCTGGAGAACCCAGTGCTTGCCCAAGGGGATCCCGGATTACCCGTGTGATCACCCTATGGAATGCCACCTAGGCTCAAAGGGATCATAAGATTATTCATGCTATAAACTTTTGTGTGCAGACACAAGCCATTATGGGCTCTGGCATAGTTGAGTATGTTGCGTGACCTCTTTCAGTGGTGGGCTAGCAGATGTAGGGGAAGGTAGGTGTAACTGTCCACACAGGGTAAAGAGTTAATGCTTATGAAAGACTGTGTCTCGGTCATCAGTTTCTCAAACACCCTATAGTGCGAGAAATCCAACGGAGGAGATCGAATCTTGGGGGGAAAAGTGCGCGAACCTCTGCGGAGTGTATAAACTAATCATGGTTAGCCGAGTCCCCGGTTATGGACATCTTGAGTATCTGGTTCTTGAATCATCATGTTGATCTCAACACTTTACTTAAATAAATTGTTTGGGTTGATGATTATTAATTTGGGATTGAGTTTGAGGAACCTTCTCAATGTTTTCAACAAACCTTGTAGTTAAATAAAATATATTCCTTTGTAGTAGGGAAAAATTGGCTTTATGCAAAAATAAACTTAGAGATTTCCACCAGCCAAATATGCATGTAGTGATAGCTATTATTCATCATTATCCTATGGTGTGAATTTGCCAGTACATTCAATGTACTGACCCTTTGTGGCTGCAACGTCTCATGTTGCAGGAAACTTACGATGAGTAAGTGATACGTTAGGGTTACCATTCCTACACTCAACTTTGCCGTTGGTGTTGATGGGAACCCACAACCTTGTTGCACTTCCGCTATTTGGATTGAGGTAATAGTATTTATGTTACTTTATATATGTGATTTACCTCTGTTATAAATCCTCGAGTACTGTGTGTGTCAGCATACTGATCCAGGGATGACACTTAAGCACAGAGACTTGACCGTCTGAGGTCGGGTCGCTACATGCAAAGACTTAGGCAATATAAAATTCTGAATAACACAAATGTTAGATTCAACTAAGAGTGAATTCATGTGTTGTTCAAGTAGTTTTGCACGTGCTCTTGTAATTGGTCCAATTCTTATTTCATTGGACTTGTCATGTCCTGCAACATCATCAATGGAAAAGGATGGCAAAAGACTAGGGGTGTCCTCATCATTGTCCAAGGAAGCGCAACACCCAAGCACCGACCCACCCACATAACAAATTATCAAAGTAACGAATGCGAATCATATGAGCATGATGAAAATTAGCTAGACAACAATTCCCATGTGTCCTCGAGAGCGCTTTGCTTTATATAAGAGTACGTCCATGCTTGTTCTTTGCTACAAAAATGATTGGGCCACCTTGCTGCACCTTAGTTACTTTATTTACTTGTTACCCATTATGAATTATCTTATCACAAAGTATCTGTTACTGATAATTTCAGTGCTTGTAGAGAATACCTTGCTAAAAAACACTTGTCATTTCCTTCTACTCCTCGTTGGGTTCAACACTTTTACTTACAGAAAGGACTACGATTGATCCCCTATACTTGTGGGTCATCAGGCGTTTGCAGCGGATAAGCTGAATTTCATTTCTAATATCAGTTTGAATCTTGTAATCCTTGAATTGGAGCCATATAACTCTAGAATTTGAACCTTGTAATATTTTGATCTTTTGTGGTATAATCGTTGAAATGGCATCGTATGAGACTCATATATTGGTAGCACTATTTTGACCTTAATATGCAATGGACTTAGATTTTATTAACCATTCACGAATGTGTTTACCTTGTCGATGTCATAACACACGATCTGTATAGCTTACTCGACTGCGATCCTCGACATTATTGCACATAGTTGGTTTCTTCAACCGTGTGCTCTATAGAGCATAGAATTAATTATCGCACTCGAGTGTCCATCATCACCCTTCTGTGTAACTTTGACCTCATCACCCACGGGTAAAATTAAGACCGAAGCCATTCCACATACTTCATTTTTACAATATTTTTTGCCAATAAACGCCCACGATTTGTCCCTCTTCTAAACGACGCATGCCCAAACTAGCCGAGTGGGAAGCTTGCGTGGTAAACTGCGTGGTTGCACAGGAACATGCTCACCGATGATACATTTGGCGCCTCTTCGAGCACATGCATGGTCAAACGGAACGCGTGCGGTGTTCTCGAGCGTGCACTGGAATCCTCCGTTATGAACGCGGTGACAGGACGTGATGACTATAGGCCGGCCGGCCCCCATTTATTATAGCGGCCATTTAACCCTTGTGTCTCTTCAACCTTTCGACCGCGCCCCACTATTGCAAGAAGCACACCCACCATGACAAATTCTTAGAGGGTATCCTCCGCGGCTCCAATGGCGCTCCGACCAGCTGCCAACGACGAGCAGCAGTTCACCATGCATGCCGTGGTGGACACCCACAGAAGGTTCATAGAGCTCTCGGTGGTGTACACCAACAACCCGGCCTAGGTGGAGCACTGTATCCACATCATGGAGTTGTTGCTTGCTGAGGAGAAGTACAAAGTGGTCGGGTTCGACCTTGAGTACACCAGCGCTCGTGCCAGATCTCGTCCCAAGGTGGTCATCGCCCAGGTGTGCGTGCGTAATCACGTCCTCATCTACTAATATTTCCTAGCCACAAGGCCTTGCGAGTGTTTCGCCAGGTTTGTCAATAGCCCCCACCACATGTTCGCTACAATGGACATTAGCAACGATGTAAAGGTGCTCAAGAATTCGAGCATCGCCTGCCAAAATCTTGTCAACATCCAGGTCCAATACAAGATCTGGGGCAACAACGAGCATGAGAAGGACTCACTGCTTCACCTCACCGAGGCCATCATAGATCCCTACTATAGAGACATAAAGGATTCCTACAATAAGGTCGAACCACTTCTGAAGACTTTAGCATTTCTAATGATCCAAATATTCCAATGGGCAATAAAAACTACTTCAGTGAAGAAAGGCTTGTCAAAACTCCTCCTAGCCTGGACAACCAATTCAGTCATTGAATCTCCAGAGGATCTACAGAGAACCAATCAATCAATCGGCAGATAGTTCCACACTCTCACACTGAAATTACAATTAAAAAAGAGATGATCCCTATTTTCTCTTGTTTGCAAAGGGCAAAGCACACAATTTACTCCATCGTCCATATGCTAGTGCCTCCTTTCCACCACATCCTTTGTGTTCAATTTGTCCATAATGAGCATCCAAGCAAACACCTTGATTTTCATAGTACAAGAGGATTTCCATATCCAGGAAGTCAAGGGGTCAAAGAATTCATTAAGAAAAGTGTGGGAGCACATACTGTTAAGTTGAACCGTTTCTGTTCTCTTGGCTCAATGCAAATAGTTCATCCGAGTGAACTGTATGTCATATATCGCACACACATTCATCGGGCTGACCGTTTCTTTTGTGTTGCCTAATCACAAACAGTTCATCCGAGTGAACTGTATGTCGTATATCACACACACCTTCATCTGGCTGCCCGTTTCTTTTGTTCCACCTCATCAGAAACAGTTTATCAGGGCGAACTGTATGTCGTATATCGCACACACCTTCATCTGGCTGCCTGTTTTTGTTGTTCTGTCTCACCGCAAGCAGTTCGTATGGATCAACCGTATGCACCGCATCGCACACGCATCTAAAATCTGAACCGTTTTTTATGTATCTACCATCGCAAATGGTTTGCATCTTTTTGACGGTTTTTTACATCACCATTTGCGATTAATGCATCGCACGCAGTTTCGTCGAAGGGTCTCTGATTATAGGCTCACGTTAGCAGCATCCTGCAGGAGTGGTTATCGCACCACTGTTGGCAATCATTAGGTAATGTTACATTTTGTAGCCTTTTTCACCAGCGAGGGTAAGAAGTAAAACTTAATTGTGGTTTAAGATTTCTCATCGTGCTTTCAGGGCTGTGCAATCTAGTGTTAGGGGCTTCGTATCAATTTAAGAGATCAACGATGACAATTGTAGTTCAAGGGTGATGGTCCTTACTCCTTAGGGGCACATGCACGAAGACACCCGGGCTGTCATTGTCAAGATGAGGCCGACTCTTGTAGCGGGTGACGATTCCAATGTGTCGATGACTCATTCTGGCTAGTGATAGATCTAGTGGGGCACCCCCTGTAAAATTGCAAAATGAATTTTACTATGTACCTTGGACTACATATCTAACAAGTTAATGTTACTTTAAGACTACTAGATAATTGCCGTGCGTTTCACTCAATTTTTTTTTTGCCGTACGTTGTAACGGTGGCATAAATATTTTAATGGATTGACCAGTGATTGCCCACTATTATTACATTAGTGTGCTAAAATCTTAGCTAGTTTTGGTTTCCAATGAACATTATTTACCTACCATCTTGTTGTTAAATAATTATTTGGTAACTTATTGACTTATCAAAGTAAGTGGTACTTCTTTTGGTAAGTTAATAAGACATGGACAAATGTGTTGGTTTAGGGAAGAATTGTGGGAGGAAATTAAAGATGGGAGGAGAAAAGTCATTAAAAGGAAGGAAGGAGAACATATACAAAGTGGTTGGACATAGTAAAGGGTGAAACCAAACCTTAGGTTCTTTTTAGGTAGTATATATATATGGAGAGAGAGAGAGAGATTTGCTGAAATTATTATGATATTTAGACTAAAATAGACTATATAGTACTACCTTCGGTCCATAAAAAGTGTTGCAGTTTGAACTAACCCCAGTCCAAAACTAGTTCAAAACCGCAACCCTTATTTTGGATCAGTGGGTGTATAAATTTTCATAAATTTTGAACCGGTTCTGGTGGAGGCATTGGTCATTCGGTGGTTCAGAAAACTTGATGTAATCTTTACAGTTTCCTAAAGCATTGGGTGCTTCGTGCTTCTGGTGAGATTTGACAATTTGTATTGTACGATATGTACTTATCATTCTGTCATTTAACCAGCGGGGGTAAAAGAAGAAACACAATGTCACACAGCTTAAGAAGTGCAAACTAGCTCTAAACATGCTAAATTACGGGGACTTGTGTAAAGATTGACGAAGATAATAATTTAGAAAGTTTTGTACAACCAAATTGTCACTGGCCTGTCACCAACAATGCACGCCTGCATGCATGCATGTAAACAAGGTGGACATGGCTGAACAATCCTGGATATGCACGCCATCGTTATGAAGCACCTAACTAATTACAACCATGCACCACGCTGTGTGCATCTCCATCGATCTGGTCACTCCCTACCCGGCCTTAACCCCAACTACTTAATAATAACCTCTCTAATGCACATTACTGACTTGGTTACACATCTTTATAAGAAGTGGCCGGCATGCACTAGTGTGGCACTCCACATAGTAGCCACGACTCAGTAGATGGCGGCATTGGCGGCCCAAGTCGCGGCGCTGGCCGCCGTCCTCCTCTTTCTCCCTTCCCTCCTCGCTCCCGTCGCCGCGCAGCAGGGCAAGGCCAAGGCCTTCTGCATCAGCCAGTTCGCCATCGCTAGTCAGGCTTGCTCCATCCTGCCGCCCAGCCCCCCGGAGGACGACCATCACCACCACCACGATGATGACGACGACGACGACGACGATGACGACGACGACGACGACGATGACGACGACGACGACGATGACGAGCACCATGGCGGTGACGGTGACCGCCGCCTCCGTGGACGCCATGGCCACGCGGCGGTCATCAACATCTCGTCCCTTGGCCTGATGGCGGCAAACAACGACAGCAGCGGCGTTCACGTTGCAAGAAACGGCACAGGTCACCATGGCGGCAACCACACCCACCGCGGGCGCGGGCGCGGACGCGGGCGTGGGCGTCTTCGTGGTACTGGACGCGGCCGGCGTGGGCGTGTGCGCGACGGTGATGAGGACCCCGATCATGACGACGACCACAAGGAGGACCCCGACCATGATGATGACCACGAGGAGGACCCCGACCACGACGACGACCATGACGACGACGACGAACATGATGATGATGATGATGACGACGACGATGACCACGACCACGATAACGACGACCACGAGCACCACCACGACGAGGAGCTCCGGGCGTACCGCGACTGCTGCCGGTGGCTGCAGGAGGTGCAGAAGGACTGTGTGTGCGAGGCGCTCCTGCGGCTGCCGCCGTTCCTCGTGAAGCCACAGCACAAGTACGTCGTCCGGGTGGGGCGGACGTGCCGGATCGTCTACCGCTGCGGCGGCGTGTAGCCAACTGGCCGGTTCACACGTTTGGTTAACTGCACTCATTGTCCCTGCTTCCTCTCTACGATTACGTGGATGTTTTGCTCTTCAGTCTACATAGATGGATAATTAGGTAGGCAGCACGTATGGATCGGGTATAGTTTTTCTACCTAGTATTGTCCTCAAAGTTTTTCGATGTGCTTCCATTCCGACAGACTAATTGATAATAATACTACATGTTGTCCTCACAAGGAGTTTAGTAGTAAGTACTATCTATGTATTGTTTCTACACGCATGATGCGTGTTTGACAAATCATTAATCAAGGGACAAAATTGCAGTTACAGATTATTAGAACAAAGAGAGGAGAGAAACCAGAAAAAACAATAATTAGATAGCCACATATAAGGAATGCATGGAAACCAATGATCTCTACTACTAAAGGATAGTTTGTTAGTTTTTCACTTTCATGGTTTCCACCCGTCCAATAATACATGTCCCCTTCCACCGATTGTTCTTCGTGTAAGATGTATCTGGTGGAAGCGTTCCTACTCCTCCATAGAGGAGCCGCGAGGCTTTATTGATCGTGGGCAGGAAACGCCCCTGCCGTGGCTTACAAGTCATCTACCGATCGCTAGGATTCGGTAGGATAAGAGATAGGAGGTTACAAGGGAGAGGAAGAGATAAGTAGTTTAGATTACAACAGAATATATCTCTAAGTCTAACACCCTTCCTTAATCTGAACTACCTATCCTAGGTTGAGATTGTTCTTGAATGCTTCGAATGGCTTGTACGGTAAGGCTTTGGTGAAACCATCAGCTACTTGATCTTTTGAAGGAATAAAGCGTATCTCCAGTTTCTTCTCTGCAACTCTTTCCCGTACAAAATGAAAGTCTATTTCAATGTGCTTTGTTCTGGCATGAAAAACTGGATTAGCACTTAAATAAGTAGCACCTAAGTTATCACACCATAGGCATGAGGCACGACGTTGCTTAACACCCAATTCCTCAAGCAAAGACTCAACCCAAATGATCTCTGCAGTAGCATTTGCCAATGACTTGTACTCAGCTTCAGTACTCGACCTTGACACTGTTGCTTGTTTCCTGGCACTCCATGAAATAAGGTTAGACCCAAAGAAAACAGCAAATCCTCCTGTGGATTTTCTATCCTCACTACAGCCTGCCCAATCTGCATCAGAGAAAGCACTAACCAGTGTAGAATGGGAACGTTTAAAACACAACCCCAAATCTATAGTGTGCTTCACATACCTTATGATCCTTTTGACAGCTGTCCAATGAGCAGAAGTGGGAGCATGCAGATATTGACATACTTTGTTAACAGAAAATGAGATATCTGGCCGTGTCAAGGTTAAGTATTGCAAGGCTCCAACATCACTTCTATACCTGGTGCTTTCCTTCTCATTAAGTGGTTCCCCTTCATAAGCTGACAGTTGTTCTGATGAGGATAATGGTGTGGGGGAAGGCTTGCAATCCTTCATTCCCATCCGAGCCAAGAGTTCAGTGGCATATTTTTCTTGTTTCAACACTATACCATCCTGAACCTTCTTAACTTCAATGCCTAGAAAGAAACTTAAATCACCAAGATCCTTTAAGGCAAATTCTGAGCTTAGATCACGCAAAAGAGCATTAGTAGCATTCTGAGAAGAGCTTGCAACTATAATGTCATCAACATATATGAGCACAAAGATGACTGTATTTGCCTTATTGTATATGAAGAGAGATGTGTCAGCTTTTGATGCAACAAAGCCAAGATGTTTCAACTGCATACTTAGTCTGGAATACCATGCTCTAGGTGCTTGTTTCAAGCCATAGAGAGCCTTGTCAAGTTTGCATACATAATGTGGTTTTTGCCTGTTTTCATAACCTGGTGGTTGCCTCATGTAGACCTCCTCTTCCAGAACACCATGTAGAAACGCATTCTTTACGTCTAGCTGTCTCAGACTCCATCCCCTAGACACAGCAATTGCTAGCACAAGTCTTATGGTTGCAGCTTTTATTACAGGACTAAATGTATCCTCATAATCAATACCATAACGCCGCTTAAAGCCTTTAGCAACAAGACGTGCTTTATACCTGTCAATGGAGCCATCTGCCCTCTTTTTGATTCTATACACCCATTTACAATCAATGATGTTTTTACCTCTTTGATTTGGTACCAAACGCCATGTCTTGTTTTTTATCAGGGCTGTATACTCCTCATCCATGGCCTTCTTCCACTTTGGATCTCTAAGCGCATCATCTAGTTTTGTCGGCTCTCCTGAAATACACAGCATACCATACCTTATTGTGCCATCAGTCCTTATTTTTGGGTTTTTAATACCTTTTTGTAGTCGAGTTGTGACTTTGGATGTGGCTGGTTGCTGCTGTACACGCGGGCGTGCGGATCCACTTGTCGCAGAAGATCCTGGAGGGGAGACAGGAGTTGCCGCATCCGATCCTGTGGTCGCAGATGTGGCGCGCGGATCCACAGCCGCACCGTCTGTAGCCGCAGACGATCCCGTGCCAGTCGCGCCAGGTGGGCCTGTTGGCTGCATGCACCCGCCGCGCCTCGCAATGATTGGCTGCATGCGCGGGCCGCTCGATGGAGATTCTCCGCGCGATGACGTGGCGGTGGCGGAGCGGCTCGCCCGCGCCTGATTCTCCTGTTCGATCGAATCACGATCCGAGGCGAATATCCGCGCGTGATCCGAGGGGGATTGAGGCGCAGGGGTGGCAGGCGCCGCCAAATCATCCTCGAACGCCGCACCACCTTCGTCTTCTTCTTCTACATGAAATATAGCTTCATTTTCTTCAGGATTTTGATCATTCTGTCCGTTTTCTTCCCTGTTTCCTTCAGGTACCTGCACACACGGAAGACAAGCACTGGTTCCAGCAGGAATATTATCATCATGTTGGTTTGTACAATTGTTGTTTCCCCCGTGATCAAAACCTTGAAGTGTAGGTGGAAGAAGAAGAATCTCTTGACGAAGAAGAGCGCCGGCATTGGGATGGAGGGATTCAAAAGGGAAAATTGATTCATCGAACACAACGTCTCGAGATATATAGACTCGGCATGTGGGAACATCTAAGCACTTGACTCCTTTGTGCATAGGACTGTAGCCCAAAAACACACATTTTTTTGAACGAAACGCAAGTTTGCGTGTGTTGTAAGGTCTTAGGTTCGGCCAACATGCACAACCAAAGACTCGTAGAGACTTAAAATCTGGTTTTGTTCCAAACAAGCGTGTGATTGGACTTTCATACTTGATGACTTTGCTGGGTCGAATATTTATAAGATATGTGTCAGTGAGAAAAGCTTCATCCCAGAATTTTAGGGGCATGGAAGCATTGGCTAGGAGTGCTAATCCTACCTCAACAACATGACGATGTTTACGTTCAGCCGACCCGTTTTGCTGATGAGCATGGGGGCAAGAGACGTGGTGGGAGATTCCAATTTTTTGAAAAAAGGAATTTAGCTTCTCATACTCACCACCCCAGTCGGTTTGCATAGCAAGAATTTTTGAGTCTAGTTGGCGTTCAACAAGATTTTGGAAGTTGGTAAAGACTTGAAAAACATCAGATCTTTTGTTTAGTAGATAGATCCAGGTGAACTTGCTATAATCATCAATGAAACTCACATAATAAGAGAATCTACCAACTGATGTGGGGGCTGGTCCCCATACATCTGAAAAAATAAGCTGCAATGGAGCAGTGGAAACACTTGTTGATATAGGATAAGGTAACTGATGACTTTTAGCTTGCTGGCAAGCATCACAAATTGACTCAATGCTAGACTCATAAGGTAGTTTATTCTTGCTAAGAACATGCTGAACTATAACTGAGGAGGGATGACCCAGACGACTATGCCACCTGGCCGAAGAAGGTTTGGTGACACTCCACGCTTGTTTATTCGACCATGATGAAGATGAAGATGATATGAGTGGATACAGGCCTCCCTCACATTTTCCTCTAAGGATGATTCTCCTCGTTGACAAGTCCTTGATCACAAAAGAGTGAGGATAAAATATTATGAGAACATTGTTGTCAAGAGCAAAACGATGAACAGAAACAAGATTTTTGAGGCATGTGGAACATGTAAGACATTGTTAAGAAGTAGGTCTTTTACGGGGGTTTTAACAATTGAATTTCCAACATGAGTAATGTCCATACCAGTTCCACTTGTCGTGTGTATCTGATCACCGCCGTGGTACCTTTCCCGCATCGTCAACTTGTCGAGCTCGCCTGTGATATGCTCGGTGGCACCAGAGTCAGCATACCAGTTGGTGTCAATGCCGTAGTTGTTGGTGATGAGGTTGGCTGCCTTCTTTTCTTCATGATCATCATCATACCGATGCCAGCAGGCTCTTGCTCCGCCAGCATGGAACTTGTAGTAGATTTGGCACTCGGGGTAGTCGCCCTCTTGCTGCTGCTGTTGTTGTGGTTGAGGGCGAAAACGTTGCTGGTGACCACCGCTGCCACCCCCGCGACTCGGGGAAGGAGAGGAGCGGTTTCCTCGACCGCGGCCCCCTCTGTTGCTTCGGCCACGGCCTCCCCTGCCACGGGACTGTCCGCGCCCTCTATAGATGGTGTTGGCAGAGGAGCGGAAACCTGCTGGACCGTCGCCCAGCATCTCCATCCGCTGATCAAACGCAGCAATCTGCGCAAAGAGATCATTGATGGTGATGGAGTTTTTGATGGCGCCGATCGCTGCCACGATGGGATCGTAGTCCCGATCGAGGCCAGCAAGGATGTAGTCCACCATCTCCGGGTCGGTTACCGGACGTCCAGCCGCAGCTAGCTCGTCCCCGAGGCTCTTCATCTTGGCGATGAATGCGTTGCTCGACATGTTGCCTTTCTTGGTGTTGGAGATGGCCATCCGCAGATTGGTTATGCGGGATTGTGACTGCGCGGCGAATAAAGTGGTAAGGGCAGTCCAGAGATCAAAGGTACTATCCTTACCGATCACTTGCGCCAGGATTTCTTGAGTGAGGGAGTTCAGCAGGTAGCTCAGAACCTGCTGATCCTTCGACAACCACGGGCCGTACAGAGGATTTGGCTCTATGGCTGTGGTCTTGTCCGCCTTGGTGACTTCTATGGTCTTTGGCGGTGCAGCATCGCTGCCGTCGAGGAGGCCGGTCACTTGCGCGCCTCGCAGTGCCGGCATGACCTGCGCCTTCCATAGGAGGTAGTTCCCCCTTGCGAGCTTCTCTGATGGTGGAGCACCTAGGTTGAGGCCGGCGGCGCTCGAGCTCGTAGCCATGGCGATGGAAGGGTGTTTAGGGTTTCTGGTTTGCTAGACGATAGGAAGAGACGTGGCTCTGTATACCATGTAAGATGTATCTGGTGGAAGCGTTCCTACTCCTCCATAGAGGAGCCGCGAGGCTTTATTGATCGTGGGCAGGAAACGCCCCTGCCGTGGCTTACAAGTCATCTACTGATCGCTAGGATTCGGTAGGATAAGAGATAGGAGGTTACAAGGGAGAGGAAGAGATAAGTAGTTTAGATTACAACAGAATATATCTCTAAGTCTAACACTTCGAACCATGTGATTACCTCTGTTAATTTTTTCGAAACCAAACCCCAGCTCCACGTTTATGGTGAAAGAAATCCTGTAGTTGTATGTACACAATCTCAATCACATCATATCTCTCCTTACATTTGCCTATGGATTCCGTTCCTATCTCAACCCAATCAAATTTCCCATGTTGAAACACTAGAATAGAGTTGCCCCGTTGTAATACACGTGTATTGAGCTAGTTAAATATTAATAGTCCACCTCACTCCCTAAGAACTGAAAAGTGTCCATTCAGCGATCCCATCGATAAGAACTTTCCACCAGCGGTTACGTCATTCGAGAGTTCTGATGTGCAGCATCCCACGATCATCCCCATCGACGCACCTACACCTCCAACAACATCACTTGGATCAACGACAAGAGCCCGAGCCAAGGCTATCGAAAATAAGATGAACTCACTCCTCTCGGAACTTCCACTTTCTATGCATGAGACATGACTACTACCTAAGTCCAGATGTTGTGCATGATTAGGTACCAAGAGGACCCTCCTGAAGATGCACATGAAGATGTAAAAGTCCCCAAATTCATGGATGAAGAGAAACGACGGAAGGAGTCAAGATCAAGTCCCAGGCCCCGGACATCCGGCCATGGCCCTGGACATCCGGCCCCTAGAAGTGTCTACGGCGGCAAGGAGCCAGCGGCCAAGTCTACAGGGCCCGGACATCCGGCGTCCAGCCCGGACATCCGGCCCCGGCCCGGAAATCCGGCGTCCCGCCCGGATATCCGGACTCCACCTATCCAGAAGGCAGCAAGACCACCCCCGCCAGCCCGGACATCCGGTCACCGCAGCCCGGACATCCGTCCTTCCACAAATGCCCGGACATCCGGCCCGACGCTCAGACATCCGGCCCCGTCTGTCTGCGCACAGTAAAGGGACGAGGCCCAGGTACCCCTTTCACCCCCTAGACTATAAATACTCTCCTCATCCCTCTTTCTAGGGTTAGCATTGGTTTAGCTCATATTTAGCGATAGAGCATTGCTCATCCACATTGGATCTACTCCATGAGAGAGACCGCGACCCCTCTTCGGAGAAGATCCCTTTGGATTCAAGACCTCCTTGCGGAGAAGAACATCAAGACCTCCTCACGGAGAAGACCGGCTACCTTTGTATCGTCCTTAGTTGTCCGTGGATCGTGTGATCTCTTATGTACTCGAGGATCTAGCACATGTGTGACTATTTCGTGTTGGTTTAGTGATTTTCTCGTGTTTCCTCTTGTGTTTCCCCTCGTTTTCCTCCTTGTGTTCTTCGTGTTCATCGCGGGATCCGCTCCTTTCGTGAAACATCGGCCGATTAGGGTTCCACCCTACATCATCTTGGTATCATGAGCCACGTTGATCACGATTTCGGAGCCTCCCCGTTGTGTTTCTAGCCTTGTTTTTGTTGTTTCTGTCCCTAATTCAGAAATTCCCCACAAAAATAGCCCCACATTTTTTTTGTGATTTGTTGGTGTGATGAAGTTTTGTTGGATTTGATCTGTGGATTTCGTGTGTTGCAGGTAGATCTAGCTTTCCATCCACTTTTCCCCAATTTCCATCCACAAATTCCGCCGAATTTTGCCCGGATTTGACCTCTCCACGCGGTGTTCATCACTTCCGTCCCCGGATCCAGAGCCCGGACATCCGGCTCGACAGCCCGGACATCCGGACTTCAAGCCCGGACATCCGGCCCCTGGCAGCATCACTTCCTCTCCACCGCCTATTTTCCGTCCATATTTGGCCAAATTTTGTTCCCGTGCCCACATATACTTCCGCATACCACCACCACTTCCGCATAGCACCACCGCTTACCAACACCAACTCCAATTTTTTTTCCAATTTTTCTTTGAGAATTTGAGTTGCGGTCCCGTGTCCTACTTGTGTTTCGCCTATTTAGGTATGGTTCGACATCAACATCACCGTCGCTCAGCTTCGCCATGGACGCGTCATCAACAACGACCACCTCAACTACACCTTGGTATTCATGACACTCATTGGATCATCATCATCCATTCTTGCTTACGGACGAGGAACCGACGAAACGGTAACCTCAACTTGGTATTGGACATATCATTCTTGCCATTACATTGATAGCCATCATAGCCTTACTCCTTTGCGTCGCTTACCCATCGAGACTAGCCGTTGAGTATTGCCGGCAACGAGACTTATGCACATTAGTGATCATACTTCCCATAGCATGCATACATAATTGTTGCATATCTTGGTATCATCTCTTGTGTCACAAGGTTGTCATCGCATACACAATTGCTATCTTGGTTCGTGAAGCATTGCATGAGAAAAGAGCTCAAACAACAAAGAGCCAAACAAGCTTTTAAGCAAAAGGGGAAGATAAGCAAAGAGCTTTTAAGCAAGAAGCATAGCATCATACAATATTAAGATTGTCATACTCGATCATCTTGGATCATATCATAGAAACACCTTGCATAGAGCATACTCGGGATAGAAGTTGTTGCATTTTTGCTTAGAAGGTTGTGCACAAGTCTTTGTATCTGCCTATTGTGCAATCGTGCTAGCGTCTCTCTAGTGTTGCGCAACAAGGGCATTTTTGTGGATTCCACATTTTGGCTCATCCTTGGTTGCACGACCCCACTTATCTTTTTGTGTGTGTGTTTCCGTGTACCTTATATTGCTTGGTCTACTTGTTGCACTGCAATCTTGCGAATCTTTTCCAACATTATTGAAGCTCACTTACAATTGCATCAAATTTTGTGCCACCATCCTCACCAAGTTCCACCATAAGCTTTTACTTGTGTAGGTGTGAGAAACCGACAAGAATTGGTACCAATTGTGCTATTTCCTTGTCCATATTGGAGTGATCATTGATCCACTTTCAACTTTGGTCAAGGTACATTTGGTATTTGTTCTTCTCTTTCTACCACTCACATTTTTCTCTTGGAATGATGGATAGGCGAAGTACTTCTACCAACCCACTCTTCATTGAGCACGACGACGACATGAACTCCTACGTCACCAAGAGCCACCTCTTTGGTGCACAACGTGCTTTGCATCAAGAGCAACAAGAAATGAGTGAACGCATCGACAACCTCGCCGCCGACTTGCGACTCTCCGAGCAACGTACAAGGGATTACTTCGACCACAAGCTCAACGATCACAAGCAAGAGAACGACACAAGAATGGACGAGATTCACGCTTTGTTGATCAACCGCTCTTCTTTCACTTCATCTTCATCTAGACGGAGCCGCTCAAGTCGACACTCCGACTTCACCCTCTCTGGCTCAAGTACACCAACGTCGAACACTCTTCAACGTGCCACGCGCAACGACCGTCAAGCAAGCCTCAATCCTATACGTGACACCAACTCTCAAGAGCACCGACAATGTCAAACCAAAGAGGCTTTTGCGCTAGCACAAGAACGGCAACGACAACGGCAACATGAAGAGGAAGAGCGTGCGCGTCTACACCAAGATGCACAAGATGCCGAGGCACAACGCCAAGAACAACAACTCTGTGAAGCTCAAGCACTTGAGGCGCAACGTGCCATTCAAGATTCAAGTCACGTCGTCGCCACACGTAATCACCATCGGCGTGAACAAGAGGAAGCACTTCACGAAGAATCTCACGAACGAAGATTTTAAGCTCGCGTGCATCGTCAAGTTCCTCAAGTTCCTCCTCGAGCTCGAAAAGCTCCTCCACAAGATCGCCAAGAACATCAAGTTCATCAAGAGCATGAAGACAATGGAAATCCTCCACGACAAGAGCAACATGAGGTTGAAAACCCTCATCACCAAGAGCAACACGAGCTTGACAATCATCAACAACACGGGCGTCATCATCCCCGACCCCAACACAATGAAGAGCAACGCTACGGCAAGCTAAAGTTCACCATGCCCAAGTTCAATGGAAGCAATGATCCCGAAGAGTATCTTTCATGGGCATTGAAGGTCGACAAAATCTTCCGTTTGCACAACTATGAAGAAGAGAAGAAGATCGCGATGGCATCCCTTTGAGTTCCAAGACTATGTCCTCATTTGGTGGGAACAAGTTATCGAGCGCCGAGAGGCAAGAGGTGAACCACCCATCACTACTTGGGCGCAAATGAAGGATTTCATGAGAGCACGCTTTTTTCCTACCTACTACAACCACGACCTCTTCAGGAAACTTCAACTACTCAAGCAAGGAACCAAGAGCGTTGAAGAGTACTACAAGGAGATGGAGATTGCCATGATAAGAGCCAATGTCACGGAAGATGATGAGAAAACTATGGCACGTTTCTTGAATGGACTAAATCACCCTATCAAGAAGATCACCGACTTCCAACCATACTCGAACCTCATCGATCTCGTGCATCAAGCTACAAAAGCAGAACGTCAAGCGTAAGACGATTTCAAGTATGCCAAGTTCTCATCCAAGTTATAAGGCTTCTCCAACACCCAAACTTCAACGACTCCAACACCGTCTACCAAGCCTTCTACAAGCAACGTCGACAAATCGAGTTCCAAGAAAGTTTCGTCAACCCCTAGTCATCATCCTACTACAAGAAACTTCAAGCCAAGAGCTTCATCATCATCAACCCCCACCGATGAGACCGCCAAGACAAGTTCCTTCAAATGCTTCACATGCGGAGGCCGAGGTCACAAGTCCTACGAGTGCACCAACAAAGGGACCATGATCCTCAATGACGATGGAACCTACGACTCGATGAGTGAAGGCGAAATGGAAGGTCTTCAGCAAGTCGCCATGCACCGGCAAGTGAACGATGAAGAGGAACAAGTCTTTTGTGATGAAGATTCAAGTCCCGCTCTTGTTGTCTCCAAGGTCTTGACTCTCCAACATCACCAAGACGAAGACCAAAGATGCCACATATTCCACACCAAGGCCGACATCAATAGAATATCCGTCAAGGTCATCATCGATGGAGAGTTGTCATAATCTTGCAAGTTAAGAACTTTGCTCCAAGATCCAATTGCCCAAGACGAAGCACCCACATCCATACAATGTGCAATGGCTTAGCGACTCCGGCACTATCCAAGTCGAGCATCGAGTACAAGTCTCTTTCAAAATTGGTGCCTATGAAGACAATTTGGAGTGTGACGTCGTTCCAATGACATTTGCCACCTTCTCCTTGGACGCCCATGGAAATTTGATAGAGGAGTCAGCCGCAACGGCCGAACGAACCACTACATCTTCAAGATGAAGGGAAAGGAGTACGTACTTCGCCCATGTCTCCAAGCCAAGTGATCGCCGACACACAGGCCACCCATCGTGGAGAGAATAGTGAGAGAGCGAGCCACCAAAAAGAGAGTGAGCGCCACAAGCCCAAATTGACGCCTCCACGATGAGCGAAAAGAAGAACTTAGTCCTATTTGCCACCAAAAGTGAGATAAGAGGAGTGTGTGAGAACCCATCTAGTGTCCTACACTACGTCCTTTTGTGCAAGGACAATGAACCACAAGCTAACACCTCTCACACTCTTCCCCTAGTGTTGTCTTCTCTTTTGCAGGAATTTCATTATGTTTTCCCTGAAGAGCTACCTCCGGGACTACCTCCACTACGAGTCATCGAGCACCGCATCGACCTCATCCTCGGAGCACCTCTCCCGAACAAAGCTCCCTACCGCGTCAACCCCGAAGAAACCAAAGAAATACAAAGGCAAGTAAAGCATCTCATAGACCATGGACATGTGTGTGAAAGTTTGAGCCGTTGTGTCGTCCCGGTCATTCTTGTGCCAAAACGAGACGGTAGCTTTCAAATGTGCTCCGATTGTAGACCTATCAATGCTATCACTGTTCGTTATAGGCATCCCATTCCACGCCTTGATGATATGCTTGATGAACTTAGTGGTGCCACTATCTTTTCAAAAATTGATCTTAAGAGTGGTTACTATCAAATCCGCATACAAGAGGGTGATGAATGGAAAACCTCTTTCAAAACCAAGTTTGGCTTGTATGAGTGGTTAGTCATGCCTATGGGTCTATCGGAAGCACCGGGTACTTTTATGCGTCTTATGAATCATGTTTTTCGCCCTTACAATGGTGTGTTTGTTGTGGTCTACTTCGATGATATCCTTGTTTTTAGCAAGTCTCTCAAAGAGCATGTCACCCATGTCCGAACTGTTTTACAAACTCTTCGAAAAGAGCATCTCTATGCCAATATGGAGAAAAAACCGAGAGAAAAAAAAGTAAAAACAAGAGAGGAGAAAAAAAACGTGCACGACGTTGCGAGGGTCCCGATCTTTCGATGAGATGATAACTATGAGACGACTTTGACGATCCGACTACAAACATGCACGATGTTGCGCCTTAGCAA
The DNA here is from genome assembly GCF_002162155.2 of Triticum dicoccoides. Classification (NCBI taxonomy): domain Eukaryota; kingdom Viridiplantae; phylum Streptophyta; class Magnoliopsida; order Poales; family Poaceae; genus Triticum; species Triticum dicoccoides. Next base: position 325,300,504 of record NC_041386.1, read on the forward strand.
TCGCTAAACCAATCTCCTGAGGTTACTGACGATGCTGGAAGCACGGTCAGCCTGACCACGAAGGTCTATTCCTGCAAGCAATCGAAGAACGAGTAAGAATATGATAAAGCAATCTGAATATTGCAAATAAATATGAAGTATTGATAATGGTGGGGATCCGGAAGCGGTCTTGGTCTGGTCGTTGGACACAAACGAAGTACACGAAGTTGCAATGGCTAACTTTTAACTAAACAAATCCCAAGGAAAAAGCTACTAGATGGATCTACTTATATAGGAGCAAGGGGTGGCGGCCAAGGAGGTGTGAGGACGTCCCAAGGCAGCCTAAAACTAACCCTAGGTCGTACAAGGCTCATGGGCCCAAGTGGAGGTGATGCAACACCTTTGGGCTTGTAGTTTGACTCGGATTCTGCTGCAACGTCAGATTGTTTCGTCCGTAACTCAACGCTCCGGACGAATTTGAAGGTGAATCCAATTGGGTTGGAAATAGCACGAAATCTAGTTTCCAACAAAAAAAGAATCACCCAATTCGGAGTCCGTATGAAAAAGTTGTTGCCGTTTTGAATCAGGTATGTCTGTGCAGTCCGAATCTGAATCCAGAACGTGAGAGACTTGGACTCTATCTTCTCTTGGCCCAAAAGTGATGTGAGAGGAATTTTTGAACACAACCTAAACTTCTCCTTTTCCCTTATCTTCATATGTGGATTGTACAAATGTCCCATACACCTGCAATTAGACAAAACACAAAAGTGTGTGAAGTATTTTTGTTCTGGATAACATAAATAGATTATTGAATAGCTTGCCTTAGAAATCACCTGACAAATATGCATGGATGCAATATTTTTGGTCGTATCCAAGGTAGTCATGTCCTCATCATCCTCTCCTTTTTGAAAACAAAGCCTTCCTCGGCATTGCTTAATCTGAAATGTGGCTAACAAAAGAGACAAGGTGTACATGTTGTATATGTATATGTCATCCAGTTTAACTTCCCTTGATTTTTGCACGTATGACACATGTATACATGAGTAACTTTCATAGATCATAAAAAATAAAGCCAAAAAATTATCACAAGAAGTAGAAGGCATGAAAATATTAGAACTCAGTTTGCACATATAAGTGAAGCTCTTATTCATTTCAAAAGATTCGCAAGGTTCATCCTTAAACCATCCCAACTTTGGTGAATAAACCTTACTTGCATCAAATTTACATGCTACAACATGCTTAAATAAGCAAACATGCAATAAGTCATTGGACATAGAATCACCACCAAGATTGGAGGCCATATCAAAATGATTAAACATTAGTTCTTTTGCATCAACAGTTAATTCAATGGGTGCACTAAAAATTGTTGATATTTCAGTTGTTTGATCACTCTCTAAAATAGGTGGTGTGCTCAAATCAACAGGTAACTCAATACATGACGCATTCAAGTTAACTAGCCATGCATCATTCTCATGTGAAGTTATATCATCAATATCTTTACTGTTACCTTGTGGCAAAGATGTAGCTGATGTAGGTACGGACGTTGACAATGTACCATACCCTTGAGATGATGCCGCGCTCATAATCCGAGGTGCAATGATGGAGGAACCCACCGGCGGTGGTGAGCATGAACTGGAATAGTAGTTGTTGTAGTCACCTAATGCATCCTCCTGTATCTGTCTCTCAAAGGTACAAGCACGGACATACATACCAGTAATGCAACGAGGAATATACTGAAATCTTGCCTGAATATCATGGTTCAAACCACCAAAAAATCTATTCATTGTATCGTTCTCAGATTCTTCTATGTCACAATGATGCATATAAGATTTGAACTCTTGATAGTAAGCATGAACAGTGTTGTTGCCTTGTTTAAATTGTTCAAATTTGCGAAGCAATTCACGACGATAATAAGGAGGGAAAAATTGTTGTCTCATTACAGCTTTCAAAACTTTCCAAGTTGTGGGTTGGTTATCAATGTTTTTCTTACAATGTACACTCCACCAAACAGAAGCAAAATCAGTAAATGCTCTAGTGTCTTCTCGCACTCGCTCAAGTTCAGAAAAGTCATGGTGACTAAAAACTTGTTCTGCTTCAAGTTCCCAAGCTAGATAAGTAGTAGGATTAAATCTACCCTCAAATGACGGTAAAAAGATAACCTGACCATGTGCTTGTGTGTGTTGTCCCAACTCTCGTGATGGTGAAGATGTGTCCGTCGTCCAAGAATTTCTATCTTCGGAACCTGTCATGATTAGTAGAAACAAGAAACAAAATTCAAGAATAATGTTCCTATGAACTACTAGGGTGTGGTGGTAAAGCGCTCACAGTAAGGCAAATATCAATATCTTACAAGTTCTTACCAAGCAGCAGGTGGTGACAGGCAACCAGCAGTGTCAAATAACTCTGAAGATTGTGTAAAGCGATTACCAGGGGAACGTACTATACACGGTGTAGAAATATGTGGAGCTGGGTTGGCTATATATGGTAGCAATAATCAATTCAGAGATGCGATGTTGAATAAACGCTCAACGACGGTACTGTGCTGGTCCTAAGCTAGACCGAACTAGAGACGCGAGCCTAGAACACTAATGAGGTCACGTCGTAGCACAACTAGCATTAATAAAGGATACTAAGTAGCTCTGGACAGCAAGATATAAGTGAAGATCACAACGGCACTAAAGATAATGATGTGAAACAACAGCCAAGCAGGATATATCAACAACTTTGTTTCCAACTTTCCTCTGAAAAAGTTTGTGCCGATTTTTTTGATTTTTTTTAAGAATGGTATTGACTCAAGCTTTCAAACACAAATGGAATCAGTCAATTCCGAGTTGATATGAGGAGTCAAAAATTCGAAAACTGGCCTGAAAAACTGGAATAAGCTGTGTTCATGAACTTTGGAGGGCAAAAAGACCTATTTAGAAGAAGATTTTGAGGTGCCAAAAATTGAACCTGCTTCTTCAACTATTTAGATGCGGATCGTCGCTAGCTTTCGTTTGAGTACTCGCGGAGGCAAAACGGACTTCGTATGAGGAAGTTATGCCTGTTTTACTGAACAGTGCACAAAACAGATTCCAATCCGAATTCAACTACGAGATTGAGTCTAAAAAGATCCGAATTTTGTTTTTTTTCTTCTCTATTTTTTTCCTCACACTTTTTTTTCTTTCTCTCCTTTTTTTCTCTGACTTTTTTTCTCTTTTTTTCTCTTTTTTTTCTCTCTTTTTTTCTCCCTCTTTCCAAAACAAACTAGATAAGATGCAGATTGGATCAAGCGAAGATGTGAACAATCTCAACTATTATTATGACAATGAATGGTGGGTAGCACGTGGTGGAAATTGATCGATGGATGGTGGACAGCGGAAGAGATAATGATGTAGCGGTGGCGTGACGAATGTGAACAGAACTCGAAACTCTAAACGAACTAGACACTAAGACCAGCAACTCGACACGACGATGCAACCGATAATTCAACTATGCAAGCAATGAAAAGAAAATTGCAAAGGCTCAGGCTGGCTTGGACTAAGGATGAATAGATTTAACTCTTTTTTTGTGGCTTTTTCTTGGACAATAGGTAAAAAAATAAATCTAATCTATGAAAACTGGAAATTCTCACCGAGCAACCTGAAAACTGATACCACTTGATAGAGGCGAGGGTCCCGATCTTTCGATGAGATGATAACTATGAGACGACTTTGACGATCCGACTACAAACATGCACGACGTTGCGTCTTAGCAATCGCTAAATCAATCTCCTGAGGTTACTGACGATGCCGGAAGCACGGTCAGCCTGACCACGAAGGTCTATTCCTGCAAGCAATCAAAGAACGAGCAAGAATATGATAAAGCAATCTGAATATTGCAAATAAATATGAAGTATTGATAATGGTGGGGATCCGGAAGCGGTCTTGGTCTGGTCGTTGGACACAAACGAAGTACACGAAGTTGCAATGGCTAACTTTTTACTAAACAAATCCCAAGGAAAAAGCTACTAGATGGATCTACTTATATAGGAGCAAGGGGTGGCGGCCAAGGAGGTGGGAGGACGTCCCAAGGCATCCTAAAACTAACCCTAGGTCGTACAAGGCTCATGGGCCCAAGTGGAGGTGATGCAACACCTTTGGGCTTGTAGTTTGACTCGGATTCTGCTGCAACGTCAGATTGTTTCGTCCTTAACTCAAAGCTCCGGACGAATTTGAAGGTGAATCCAATTGGATTGGAAAGAGCACGAAATCTAGTTTCCAACAAAAAAAGAATCACCCAATTCGGAGTCCGTATGAAAAAGTTGTTGGCGTTTTGAGTCAGGTATGTCTGTGCAGTCCGAATCTGAATCCAGAACGTGAGAGACTTGGACTCTATCTTCTCTTGGCCCAAAAGTGACGTGAGAGGACTTTTTGAACACAACCTGAACTTCTCCTTTTCCCTTATCTTCATATGTGGATTGTACAAATGTCCCATACAACTGCAATTAGACAAAACACAAAAGTCTGTGAAGTATTTTTGTTCTGGATAACATAAATAGATTATTGAATAGCTTGCATTAGAAATCATCTGACAAATATGAATGTATGCAATATTTTTGGTCGTATCCAAGGTAGTCATGTCCTCATCATCTTATGAATCATGTTTTTTGCCCTTACAATGGTGTGTTTGTTGTGGTCTACTTCGATGATATCCTTGTTTTTAGCAAGTCTCTTAAAGAGCATGTCACCCATGTCCGAACTGTTTTACAAACTCTTCGAAAAGAGCATCTCTATGCTAATATGGAGAAATGCCTTTTTGGCGTTGATAAGCTTGTTTTATTGGGTTTTGTTGTATCTTCTAAGGGTGTTCATGTTGATGAGTCCAAGATCAATGCTATTAAGACGTTGCCACAACCAACAAACTTGCAACAAGTGCTTAGCTTTCTTGGCCTTGCGAGTTTCTATCATCGCTTTGTGAAATATTTTAGCACCATTGCTTCGCCTTTGCATGCTTTGAGCAAGAAGAATGCGCCTTTTGTTTGGGGGACCATCCCAAGATACCGCTTTCCATGAGCTTAAGAATTTACTTACTCATGCTCCCATGCTTGCATTACCCAACTTTGACAAACCCTTTGAGATTCATTGTGATGCTAGCGGTAACGGCATAGAAGGTGTGTTAACGCAAGAGAAGCGCCCCATAGCTTAATTTAGTGAGAAACTTTCTGGAGCGCAACTCAATTACCCCATCTATGACAAAGATCTATTTGCTTTAGTCTGCGTTTTGCATGAATGGGAACACTATCTTCGCCCTCATGAATTCATCATTCATACCGATCATGAAACGCTCAAGTACCTTAAGGGCCAAACCAAGTTGAACAAGCGTAATGCTAAGTGGAGTGAATTTATTGAGTCTTTTCCTTATGTCATCAAGTACATAAAAGGTAAGGAAAACATTGTGGCGGACGCTCTTTCCTGCATATGCATGCTTGTTACTCAACTTGAGTTGAATGTCATTGGCTTTGAGCACATAAAAGACTTGTATGAGCATGATCCTACTTTTGCTACTCCTTTTGCCAAGTGTTTGACACACACATCTTGGGAATGCTATTACATCAAATATGGATATCTTATGAGAGCTAACAAGCTTTGCATCCCCGAGTCTTCTCTTCGTTTGTTGCTTTTGCAGGAATCTAATGGAGCAGGCTTAATGGGACATTTTGGACGAGACAAGACTTTTGCTACGCTCTCCAAGAACTACTATTGGTCCAAAATGTTTCGTGACGTCAATCGCTTCACCAACCAATGCTCTACATGTCGCAAAGCTAAGTCTAAAGCTCAATCCCATGGCCTTTACATGCCTCTACCAATTCCATACCAACCATGGGAAGACATTAGCATGGATTTTGTATTTTGATTGCCTAGGACTCGCAATGGAAAGGATTCGGTATTTGTCGTTGTGGACCGTTTCTCCAAGATGGCACATTTCATTCCTTGCAACAAGATAGACGATGCTTCACATGTTGCCAATCTCTTTTGTAGGGAAATATTGCGTCTTCATGGAGTGCCAAAAACGATTGTCTCGGACCGCGACATCAAGTTCCTAAGCTACTTTTGGAAGACCCTATGCGCCAAGCTAGGAATCAAGCTACTCTTCTCCGTGTCTTACCATCCGCAAACGGACGACCAAACAGAGGTGACCCACCGCACACTCTCCGCTCTAGTTCGATTACTCATCAAGAAGAACATCAAGGAGTAGGAGGAGTGTCTATCTATCGCCGAGTTTGCCTACAACCGCGCAAGACACTCAACTACCGGCAAGTCCCCCTTCGAGGTCGTCTATGGATTCAACCCTTTGTCCCCATTAGATATTCTCCCTCTACCACTATAAGAGCGCATCAATATGGACGCAAGTGTACGCGTGAACCATCTGAAGAAGACGCGTCAAGATACAAGGAAAACCATAGAGCGCCAAGGACAACGACTTGCGACCAAGCGCAACATCAACAAGCACCCCATGGTATTCAACATTGGAGATCTTATGTGGATACACCTTCGCAAGGACCGCTTCCCCAACAAACGCAACTTCAAACTTCGACCACGCACGGATGGACCCTTCAAGGTGCTCGAATGGTACAAGAACAATGCCTACAAGATCGACATCCCACGCGACAAGTACTCCATGAGCGACATCTTCAACATCAAAGATCTCTCTTGGTACCATGGTGACGAGGATTTCGATCCGAGGACGGATCTTCCCCATGGGAGGGGAGATGATGTGGAGCATCCCACGATCATCCCCATGGACGCACCTACACCTCCAACGACACCACTTGGACCAATGACAATAGCCCGAGCCAAGGCTATCGAAGATAAGGTGAACTCACTCCTCTCCGAACTTCCACTTTCTATGCATGAGACATGGCTACTACCTAAGTACGAGATGTTGTGCATGATTAGGTACCAAGAGGACCCTCTTGAAGATGCACGTGAAGATGTACAAGTCCCTAAGTTCCGGATGAAGAGAACCGACGGAAGGAGTCAAGATCAATTGCCAGGCCCCGGACATCCGGCCCCTAGAAGTGTCTACGGCAGCAAGGAGCCAACGGCCAAGTCTACAGGGCCCGGACATCCGGCATCCAGCCCAGACTTCTGGTGTCCCGCTCAGATGTCCGGCGTCCCTCCCGGATATCTGGACTCCATTTATCCAGAAGGCAGCAAGACCACGCTCGCCAGCCCGGACATCCGGCCTTCCACGAACGCCCAGACATCCGGTCCGACGCCCGGACATCCGGCCCCGTCTGTCTGCGCATAGTAAAGGGTTGAGGCCATGTACCCCTTTCACCCACTAGACTATAAATACTCTCCTCGTCCCTCTTTGTAGGGTTAGCATTGTGTTTAGCTCATATTTAGAGATAGAGCATTGCTTATCCACATCCGATCTACTCCACGAGAGAGACCGCGGCCCCTCTTCAGAGAAGATCCCTTTGGACTCAAGTCCTCCTTGTGGAGAAGAACATCAAGACCTCCTCACGGAGAAGACCAGCTACCTTTGTATCGTCCTTAGTTGTTCGTGGATCGTGTGATCTCTTATGTACTCGGGGATCTAGCACATGTGTGACTATTTCGTGTTGGTTGAGTGATTTTATCATGTTTCCTCTCGTGTTTCCCCTCGTTTCCCCCCTTGTGTTCTTCATGTTCATCGCGGGATCCGCTCCTTTTGTGAAAGATCGGCTGATTAGGGTTCCACCCTATATCCCGTTCTGGTCAAACGTTCCGTCATTCTTCTCTTCTCACAACCCCCACCAGATAGTCATTACGAGGGAGGACAATTGCTTCCTCGGTCTATAGGTATGTTCAGCAAAGTACTGCTCCACCATTGCCCCAGGTTGAATTTCGTCAGGCATCATTGCCATAGTTGGCCAGTAGAGCTGCAACATCCCCGAAAATGAAGGGCGGTATCATGATTAGAGTGAATTAGGTAGGAACTTGGTCGATGTGTCCATCTCCGCTTGGCTAGGTTGTCGGTCGTCAGTCATTTTCCTTGAATAGCCAACCATATGAAAAATGGCATTTAGGTGGGATATGAATGCTCCAAAAAACAACAACAAAACCAAGAAGAAAACCTTTTATTCTCAAACAAATAGAGGTGAATCGAAGTTAGAATCTGTAACATCTTGAAAACAGCTCATGGTTCTAACACGTGGATAGCTAACTTTCACACTCTCTTATCCATGGCTAGTTCTTTGGTGATATTCCAGTCCTTCAGATCTTTCTTCATGGACTCTTGTAGGGTCAAGTTTGGCATATCCCGACCTTTCTTGACATTATGATCACAGTTTAACCGTCCGCTATGCATTGGCATTTCTAGAGGCGTGTGATGTATATGCCCAAACCATCTCACATGATGTTTGACAAACTTATTTTCAATCAGTGCTATTCCAACTCTATCATGTATATCATCATTCCGGACCCGATCCTTTCTTGTGTGGCAACATATTCATATCAACAACGTGCATCAGCTACACCTAATGGTTGGACATGTCCCCTTTTAGTGGGCCAACATTAGGCACAATAGAACATTATAGGTCTAATTATCGTCGTATAGAACCTGCTTTTGACATTGTGGCACTCTGTTGTGGCAGAGGAGGCATGAATCTTGGTTCCACTTCATGCATCTAACTTTTATTCAATGACTCACATCTTCATTGATATCACCATCCTTCTGCAGCGCTAGCACGAAATATCCAAAGGTGTCCTCCTGAGGTACCACCTACCCATCAAGGCTAGCCTCTTCCTCCTCGTGCCTAGTAGTATTGAAATTGCACCTCATGTCCTCCGTTTTAGTTCTAATAATCCTAAACCTTTTGATTCCAAAGTCTGTCTCCACAACTCTAATTTCCTATTAACCCTCATTCAACTATCATCAATTAGCACCACATCATCCGTAGAGAACATCATGGAATATAGCCTTTTATATTGCTTGAGATCTATGACGTGTAACACACCGGGGGTGGCATCTCCAATGTGAGGCCGGTAGCAAACCTGCCCCGGGGCCAAGGAGGCCCAACAAGGAGCTAGCGACGGGAAGCAGCTTGAAGGATCAGATATACATCTAGAGACCATCTTGCCCCCCCCCCCCAAGTCTACATGATGGCATCCATATTGGATCTACCCCTTGTAGAATCCTTTGGGAGTTCATTAACAATGCGACCATTTGGGACATTAACACAATGGGGGCTAGGTACACTTGGTCCAACAACCAGCTTGATCCGGTTCACTCTGTGCTTGATCGTGTGCTTGTTTTCCCTGAGTGGGATCGTCTGTTTCCTCGCTCTTCTCTCATGGCTGATGCCCATATTGGGAGTGACCATTATCCCCTTCTTCTAGGTTCTGGGGATTCTACTACATGGTTTAAGCATAGATTTCACTTTGACTCTTCTTGGCTGCCCATTCATGGTTTTGTGGACTTGATCTGGATCATCTTTCCTTTGGCCCGCTTGATGATTGGCACTTCTACTTGCAAAAAACACAGTTCCTCAAAGGTTGGGCTCCCAACCATGATATTGAGGCGCGCAGGGACAAGGCTGCCCCGTCTTACCAAATTAAGGCCCTTGGCTGATTCGGTGGATCTACAGGCTTCTGGTTCGGCCTAGCACTATGCGCTTGACGCATCCCTGATGGAGCTTCACAGATAGGAGGAGACTTACTGGCGACAATGTGTCCATGTCACCTAGATTCTTAAGGGTGACGCCATTATTATGTACCATTTTGCTATTGCAAACAGGAGGCATTGAAGTTGTTCTATCTTGCGTCTAGTCATTTACAAAGAGGTTGTCGCTAACTTGAGCATTATTTTGGATCACATTTGCTCTTTATTTTCCTCCTTGCTGAGCAACCACCCTCGGGCCTCTTAATCTCTCCCAATATTTGGGTTGCTACCGGCAAGGTCTCCCTTAATGAAAATGATGAGCTTAAAGTTCCCTTGTTTGAGGCTGAAATAGATGATGTAGTTGCTTCCTCTAAATCTAACTCTGCGCCTTGTCTTGATGGCTTTTCCATTCCATTCTTTAAAATGTTCTGGCTGGTTCTGATGTTTCTAGTTTAAGCTATTATCCAAAGTTTTTTCTAGGTTCTGTTGACATCTCCAGACTAAAATAATTTGTCATCTCGCCGAATCCACTACAAACTTTGCTCTATTTTGTGATGCTTCACTTGTGCCATTTATAACCCGTTTACGTCATGGAAAATACACTGGTGACATTTTCCGGTCACCATGCCCACCGTCACCGAAGCGCCGTCATAGAAAATAAATTTTTGACGGTACCAGTTTTTTCATCAAGCAAGTTGGCATATTAGGTGACGGACCAAAAAATGTCACCAACGGTCGTGTTTAGTGATGGCCCAGAGTGTCACCTATGATGTCCCAATCTGTCATCTAAAATCTTTTTGGCGACGATAGTCCCGACACCGGTGATTAATCCGAGGGGGTTAACCGGTCAAAGATTCAGACCGATGGGGCCAACAGTTGCTGAGGTGGCTTCTTCCATCTGGGTATGGCGTAAGTTTTATCGCCGATGGTCCAGTTAGTAATAAATCAACATGAGTTTTGACCTGTCAACTTTTGACATATGGGCCGAGAAGATGCTGACGTGGTTGCTTACATGTGTGACCAGGCATCATTTTTTTGGTGATGATGTGTCGTCTGACTAGTCAATGGTTCTGACATGTGGGCCCATTGATGTGCTGACGTGGACGCTGGCGGGCGGGTCCATACATGGGTGATGTGGTTTTTTACATGTGGGACCATACACCGATGATGGCGTCCATGACCGTCACAGTTTGTACGCTCAGTCAATTTGTTTTATATTGCAAAAATTGGCGGGCATATTTGACAATTTTGATATGAATTTGTGCAAAATTTGAATTTTAATTCAAATTGAGATGCCACTACTTTTATTAAGACGCAAACTTGAAAATTGTCAAACAGACTCTCTGAGACTTTACAACAACGAGCCATTGTAAAAAACCGCAGTAATTAGACACATGACTAAGTATCACGACATCCTGGCACCGCAACCATGATGATGTACCTAACCACGACATCAAGTTCATCATGTCTCTTTTTGTTAAACATAGTTTTCTCTTTGTTCACATTCTTGACGACTACAAGTTTTTCCTGCTGCTCTTGGAAGTCATTTTTGATAGACTGAATACGGTTGTATTGGTTAAACACCGCAATTTTAGGTCCTCAATGTCATCGTGTTGCTCTGTCAAGGCATTTTTGACACTTTTATGTACTTTTTCCTGCTCTAGAATGGTATTGTTGACAAATTCAAGTTGTCATTGCGCATCTTGCAGGAGACCCTTCACAACTTCACGTTCTTGTTGCTGCTCTGCCAGGGCCTTCTTGACATCTTGAAGTTCTAGCTGCTACCATGCCAGGGCCTTCTTCGTAGCATCTAGTTCATGATACTTGTTTATCACGCCATGCTTGAGTGATGCTGGTTCTTCCTGATGCAATTCTAGTGGACTGGTGACTCATTCATATTGTTGTTTCACGGGCAAATGACCTGCAACAAGACCATCATTTGAGCGTCCTAACTTTCCCTCCAGAAAAATACATAAAAGTTACATCATATGGGAGAATTCCAGAAGCTATAGATGCATCTACCACAATATGTTGTTACATGGGTGAACAAAGGTCAAAAGTAAGGAAATGTCTACACAAAAGAGTTGGCCTTACATAGGTGAACCCGCTTTCTCTTTGATTTTCTTGAGCTGCGTAACACATATGCATTTAGAGACATGAGTTGTTTGAACTCTTGAAGCAGCACATTCAGACCCTTAGTCACCAAGTCCAGTTGATGACGATAATATTGTTGCCATAATGTACATAAAGACATTAGTTGTAGTGCACAATTTACATCCCATGACATATGACATAGGAAGTAGGCATATTATAACCATAGATGAAGAATTTCCTATAATACTAACCTGTACATCTTTACTACTAACCGGATGTGCGTCTTTTTGTTCACTATCACTGCCACATTCATTCAGTTCTTCATGGTGTGTACATCTTAGGGAAGGACCACGTGCTCGTAGATATGAGAAAGATGGGTAATCTGTCATACAACAGCAATACCAAGCTAGTAACTTGAGAAACTTCTCCTATCGATACATGTTCTTCTTCATCCGGTCCAAATGCTTGTCCTACTATGTTGTTGACATGTCAACACCTGTTGCGCAACGATGATCAGTAGTTGATAGTAAGTGCAAACCAAGGTGACGATAATTTTAAATATTGATGCCAAAATGAGTAAAAACCTGCTTAATTACTCTTAGATCAAGGTAATGAAGTACCAATAAGAACCCTAGCTGGATTCACTAGTAGTCTTAACGCAATTAAGAACCCTCAATTTCATATGTTGTAAACATAGCAACAACATTCATATGAGAAACTGACTAGATTTTGTAATGTGAACACACATGAAAATTTGGTGGGTTACCAGGGGAATAAATGAGAGATACGAGAGGACATCTTGTTCTGGAAGGGGGCGTGATTATTGAATAAATAACTAGTGGTATTTGGTTAGTTTCAGTATGTACATGTTCTATGATCCAGGAAATGAACTAGCAATCTGCATATTGTCAACATGAATTAGTTGAGACCAAAAGCATGTTGAGAAAATATATCGACTTAATAAGAATAAGATATACTCATAGATTACATCAACAATTTTCTAATAAATGAAATGTAGATAGAATGACATGTAGTGTTTACCCGGGGCACCATAAGAACCGTAATTGTAAACCCGAATAAGAACCCAAAGTTTTTACTCCATCTAATCGATCCATACTAGTCGCTTTAATGGATGTATCTCGATGTGTTTTAGTGGTGGATCATCCATTTGAGCAAGAACTAATATGCATCCGAGGGAGTAGTTGAAACACAAGAATAGAAAGAGAACTCGTTGATTTTTTTGCGATCGTGGGGTACTTTTACCATAATAGTAAATGGGGCGCAACAAAATGTCGTTCATTGGGAGCGGCTCCTTGAAAAGATGATTTGTGGCCATAGCTAGTGATAACCACCCTGTCGGTGTACAAAAGTAGTGGCTCTCCTTTTGCACCCCTTAACTTGTGCACCGGCAGTCAGAGGAGTGCCCGCGGCCACACTAAGCATGGCAGGGGAGGGATGCCGGAGCAACGCCAATACCAGAGACGCAAAGAGAGCGAGAGGGCGAGGTGGACTCCCCCGGTAAGAGTCTTGCCGGGGTGGCTTCCGCAGCCTCGGCAAGATCTTTGCCGGGGCAACTTACCTGACGCCAAGAGAGCGTACCACCCTTGAGCCCAAGAGGTCCCCAGGCCATATTGGAACCAAGGCTTGGGAGGCACCTCCGTGGTGGCATGCAGATCTTTGTAGAGATCGTAGACACACAAGATCGGATGTAAAACAGAAGACGATGACCCTTGGCAAGATCCTTGCCGAGGAGATCCACAAGACCCCAGGCAAGACCCTTGCCGGGGACGACCGCGGTGCCGCAGTGAGACCCTTGCCGGGCCCTCGGTAAGACCCTTGCCGAGGACGCCCGCGAGGCTGCAGCCATGCCTGCGTTTGCTAAGACACCACTGCCGCTCCCATATAGCTGCCAGCTCGACCAGCTGAGTAGGCATCTGCGTGGCAGCACGCGGCCTCTACACCAACTCAGCAAGCACCTGCGTGGTGGCATGCAGATCTTCGTGAAGGCTCCACCATCGCGCCAGCCCAGCGGCCAGCCAACGTGGTGCTACAACGCCTCGTCAGCTTGGACACGCGTTGGAGCCGGGCGAGGCGACGACAATTGGGACGCACGTCGGCAGCGCATTAAGTGCGTTTGTCCGACGATGCCAGGGGATAGACTCGGCCCCTGTACACCTTTCCACCTCCTGTGTGCCAGTGTGGCAAACCCTTTTTGTCTATAAAAGGAGGGCCGAGGCATACTAGAGAGGGATTCAGATCTTTTGGACTAGAGAGCCACTTCAGCTAGTTCAAGAATACAAGAACACCTAAATATACATACAAGCAGGACTAGGGTTTTACGCGTCTCCGCGACCCGAACCAGGGTAAACGATTTGTGTGCTGACTGCCAGACCCGCTCTTCGCACAACCCCGCGCCCGCCAACCATAGAAGGGATCCCAGTGACCCCATAGGTGTCGTTTCCCACCGACATCTCTGGCGCGCCAGTAGGGGGTGCGCAGTTGTGAGAATCTGGTCTAGCCATTAGTTTAGCAGTTCTTCATCGCCATGGCTCCAAGAAGAAGACGATCACGACGATCGGCTCATCAGGGGCTAAATGGCCTACACTAGTGTGGGCGAGTGGTCGGGCGGTCGCAGACGGAAGCCGAGGCGCATCTCGTGAACACCCACATCACTTTGGTAGCCAAAGCCTAGCGAGCGGCATCGTTCGTGCGCAAGACAATGGGCCACACGCCACCAAGTCCAAAGACGGAGCCAGGCCCCCCGCAGGCGGCACGGGGCCCTCCCGGGGCGGCGTCATGCCACCCACGGGCGACACGGTGACTTCCGAGGCGCCTACGCGGCGCCCCCGACGTGCTCTTCCCAGGTTGTGCGCGACGAGCAGTGTCGCCACGCTGGCGACCGGGGCACCGTCATGGGAAGAGTCATGTGCATCATTCGCGGGACACAGATGACCAACAAGCGCATCGAAGTGCTCACGAAAACGGCGTATAGCCGCTGGTCCATGATAGAGCGCCTTCTAACGTGGTTAGAAGTCAGAGCGCATCATGGTCCATGGAGCTTTCGCCACCACCCACGCCAGCGGAAGCTTTGGCACGCGCGTAGTTGCTCCTTGTTTTTCCTCCTGTTGCGGAGAAACTCGATGAGTGGAGATCCACCATCCAAAGCCTCGTCAGCGTTGCCAACAGAGATGAGCCACGACCGGCGGGGCCTTCTGGCTGGCGCTTCATCGAGCCGCCGCATGCCAGTGGTGGAAGGATCGGGGGCGCTGCGGCCATGGTGCACACTCCTCCTCCATGCTAGCCACCGCGGGTGTCGATCCGTCGTGACCACGCTTGTGATAACATTTCCCTAGCGTCGTCCGACCCACGAACCCACCGCGATCAGTGCCAAGTTCTTCGGGAGCGAGCCCGTGAAGACGCTTGAACCACCATCGAACACCGGCATGATGTGCGCCACCAGTCAGATAGGCGGGCGGGGCCCACTATGGACCACCCAGCACCGGGGGGCTCTGGTGACCTAGCCTATGAGGTAGGTTGCGAGGCCTTTACCCGTGAGCTGCGGCAGTTCCAGTGGCCCTCCCACCGCACGTTCAAGCCAAACGTTGGCGAGAAGTACAACGGCAAGACCCACCCGTTAGAGTTCCTCAGCATCTACACAATCGCGATGCAAGCTGCTGGAGCCCGCGACGACAAGGTACTTGCCAATTACTTCCCGCTAGCCCTCAAACCCAATGTCATGTCATGACTGATGCACTTGCCGATGGATTCCATTTCTTCTTGGTCGGACTTGTGTCACGAGTTCGTTGGCGCCTTTACCGGAGGCCACCAAGCTCATGGCCAAGCAAGCGATTTGCATATCATCGCCTAGAAGGAAGGTGAAACCCTGCGCAACTACATACAGAGGTTCAGCCAGGTGCAATACAACATCCCGAACGTTCATCCCGCCGCCGTGATCAGTGTATTCCATCAGAATGTGCGCAACCGCAAGATGCTTGAAGAGCTGGCGATGAACAAGGTCAAGGATGTGGCCGAACTTTATGTTCTAGCCGATAGGTGCGCTCGAGCGAAAGATGGGAGGAAGTACCCCGACGAGGACGCCGGAGGGGAAACTGACTCCAAAGACGAAGATGCGGCCACCCCGACAAAAAAGGGCCGGCACCGCAACAGGAAGCGCAAGGGCAAGACCGTGCTTGCCTCGAGGGATCTGAGGATACCAGCGCTGCCAAGAAGGCCAAGGCAGATGACCCCGGCAAAGAAATTGCCGACTGCGCCGCTTGCCGGGCCTTAGCGGCCGCCGACAAGCCATGAGGCTCCGACAAGCAGTATTGCAAGATCCACTGCACCAAAGGTCACGACCTCCAGAACTGCCGGTAGGTCGAGCTACTTGCTGAGAAGCAAAAAGCCGAGTATGAAAGGCGGGACAAGGAGAAGGGCCAGGATGGTGCTGAGGGGTTTGGCAAGAAGCGTGGCGGCCAAGGAGGCCGCTGCGGGAAGGATAATCAGCAAGAGAGGCCCGCCCGGGCCGCGACAAGAAGCAAGAAGATGATGATCATGACGAAGATGATGAGTCCGGCGAGCACGAGTTCCAGAAGGCTACAGAGGCCATGTGCGTCGACGGTGGCGCCTTGTTGCACATTTCTCACCACCAGGTCAAGCAGTGGGCGAGTGAGATTACAACAACGAAGCCATCCCTCGATGCGCAGAGGCCACTGGAATGGTCCAACACGCCTATCATTTTCGACGCTGAGGACCACCCTGACCGCATGACTGCGGTCGGGTTTTTCCGTTATTGGTCTCACCAACAATATGCAACCTCAAGGTGACGAAGATGCTAGTTGACGGCGGGGCCGGTCTGAACTTAATCTCGCCTGTTGTGATCAAAAGGCTGCAGATTCCTGATGGAGACCTCAAAGAGACGGGCATGTTTCAAGGGGTCAACCCGGGGAGGAGTCAGCCGAAGGGTAAGGTCACGCTGCCCATGACGTTTGGAGGCAAGTTGAACTTCATGACGGAGAGGATTGTTTTCGATGTAGCTGAGATCCCCTTAACCTACATTGGGATTCCCGGCCGCCCGACACTGGCCAAGTTTATGGCGGCGGCGCATTACGCCTACAACACGCTGAAGATGTCGGGGCCGATGGCCATCATCACCGTCCCCTCCAACAAGAAGGATGCACTAATCTGCGCCGACCAAGTCTACCAGGAAGCAGTTGCAGCAACTGCCGCCAAGGCACTCGCTCCTGCCGCTGGAGCCCCGGTAGGGAAGCAGACCGGCAAGACCTCTCACACCCACTCCGGCAAGCGCACCTCTTCGGAGTGTTGTGCTCCCGTCGAGGACGTGCCAGAGAGCTCCACCGACAAGATCAAGAAAAACAGAGCTGTGCCACCAGAGACCAAGAGGGTGTCCGTCGAGGAGGATGGCATGGGAGGGGCTTTCACCATAAACTCCACCCTAGACAACAAATAGGAAAGCGCGCTTGTCACCTTCCTGCCGGCGAATGTCGACGTGTTCGCCTGGCAAGCATCCGACATCCCCGGCGTTCCCAGGAAGGTGATTGAGCACCATCTTGTTGTCTGTCCCCATGCGCGACCCGTCAAGCATTAGGTCACGAATAAAGCTTTGGAATGGCAGGAGTTCATCACGAAAGAGATCGGGAAGTTGGAAGGGGTAGGTTTGGTGAGAGGAGTACTCCATCCGACGTGGTTGGCCAATCTGGTAGTAGTGGGCAAGGCAAATGGGAAGTGGAGGCTATGTATTGACTACACATATATCAATAAGGCTTGTCCCAAGGACCCTTTCCCATTGCCGCGCATTGACCAGACTGTTGACTACATGGCCGGGTGTGACCTGCTATCATTCCTTGACGCCTACTCAGGGTACCACCAAATCTTCATGGCAAAAGAAGACAAAGAGAAGACAACGTTCATCACCCCATGTGGCACGTATTGCATTTTACAGATGCCTTTCGGGTTGAAGAGTGTTGGCTCGACGTTTTCAAGGGCGGTCCAGATTGGTTTTGAGCCCCAGCTACATAGAAATATGGAAGCTTATATGGATGACATAGTGGTCAAAACCAAAGACAGGGCAACACTTGTACAAGATCTGGAAGAGACATTTGCGAATCTGTGCAAGATCAACCTCAAGTTGAACCCTGAGAAGTGTGTCTTCGACATTCCGTCCGGCAAGCTTCTCGGTTTTTTGTGTCACAGCGTGGGATCGAGGCAAATCCTGACAAGATCAAGGCTATCGAGCAGATTAGGGCACCCAAGCGGATCAAGGACGTGCGTCGGCTCACTGGGTGCGTTGCTGCCATGAGCAGATTCATCTCCAGGTCTGCCGAGCACGCCCTTCCCTTTTTCAAAATCTTGAAAAAGGCGGGCCCAATGGAAAGGACCCCAGAGGCCGAAGCAGCACTATATGATTTGAAGAAATACCTCTCTTCTACACCGATACTGGTTGCACCCAAACCCCGAGAACCGTTGCTGCTGTACCTGGCGGCAACGAACCAAGTGGTCATTGCCCCACTAGTGGCGTAGAGGGAGGTCGACAAAGAGGCAAGGCCCCTGACAGGGTCCGACGCTGGCGGGGCAGGGCCTCCGCAACCATACGAAGTGTTGCCGAAGAAGAAAATGATGCAGCACCGGACCCTGCCGGGGCAGGGCCTCCGCAACCAGACGAAGTGTTGCCGAAGAAGAAAATGATGCAGCACCCGGTTTACTTTGTCAGCTCCCTCTTGCAGGGGGCTAGGTCAAGGTACTCCGGTGTGCAGAAATTGCTCTTCGGCCTCCTTATGGCGTCAAGGAAGCTGTGTCATTACTTCCAGGAACACGAGATCACGGTCGTCACCCGCCTCCCATTGCAACGGATATTGCATAACCCAGATGCAACCGGGAGGATTGTGGAGTGGGGTGTGGAGCTGTCAAGGTTTGGTTTGAAGTTTGAAAGTACTTCGACAATCCAGAGTAGAGTCTTGGCAGAGTTCATTGCCGAGTGGACCTCGATGCCAGACGAAGAGATCCAGGAGACCACCCTCCCCAGCAAGGAGGCAAGTCGCAACTATATTATGTACTTTGACGGGGCTTTCTCGCTGCATGGCGCCGGTGCTGGTGTGCTGCTCGTTGCACCCACCGGAGAGCACCTCAAGTATGTAATCCAGATGCACTTTCCCAGGGAGATGTCCACAAACAACATTGATGAATACGAGAGGTTGCTTGCCGGTCTCAAGATCGCTGCAGACCTCGGGATCAAGAAGCTCATCGTCAGGGGTGATTCGCTGCTTGTTGTCAGACAAGTCAACAAAGATTATCAAAGCCCTTTGATGGAGGCCTATGTGGATGAGGTGAGGAAGCTGGAGGATCGCTTTGAAGGTATACAGGCGGAGCACATTCCCCGAGTCGAGAACGACATCGCCGACTACCTGTCGAAGTGCGCTGCCTTCAAACTACCTGTGGAACCAGGTACTTTTGTGCTTCAGCTGACTCAACCATCCGTTGAACCATCAACAGAGCAGAACAAGCGAAGGAAATCAGGCCCCGGCAAGTACTTTCCCGCCGAGCTCCCAGGAGCCACCGACGAGGATGTTGCCATGGGCACTGAGCCAGTCGTTGGGCAACCGGCTCATGTGGGGCATCAAGTCCTGGCTGTAGAGACAGCTGCTCCCATGGCCGAGGATGTGCCTCTAGTCCTTGCCGTCAAGCCTGAGGCTCCGGCATGGGCACAACAAACCGTCTGATTCCTCTAAACAGGAGAACTCCCTGCGGAGCAGGAATAAGCGGAGAAAGTAGCCTGTAGGTCTGCCATGTATCTTTTCGTCGATGACGTCCTGTACAGAAAAAGACCAAACGGTGTGAAATTGAAGTGCATTCCCCGGGAGGAAGGACTAGGGTTGTTGGCAGAGATACACGGAGGCATACGTGGTTCCCACATAGGGTCGAGAGCCCGTCCCGGCAAGGCGTTCCAGCAAGGTTTCTTCTGGCCCACCGCCCTCCAGGAGGCAACGGCACTAGTAATCAAGTGTGAAGCGTGTCAGTTCCATTCGAAGAAGCTTCATCAACCAGCTCAAGAGCTCCACACAATCCCTCTCCCTTGTCCATTCTCGATCTAGGGGATCGACATACTGGGCCCCTTTCTCCGTGTTGTCGGGGGCTTTGTGTACTTGTACGTTGCGATCGACAAGTTCACAAAGTTGCCGGAGGTGGATATAGTGAGAAAGGTAACAGCACAATCAGCCATCAAATTCTTCAAGGGGCTAGTATTTCGTTTCGGTGTGCCAAACAGGATCATCACCGACAACGACACATAGTTCATGAGCCATGCCTTCATGTAGGATATCAAGGACCTCGGCAGCAAGGTCTATTTTGCTTTTGTTGAACATCGACGAAGCAACGGCCAGGCTGAAAGGGAAAATGCTGAAGTGTTGCGAGGCCTCCGGACAAGGACTTTTGACAGGCTGCGCAGGTGCAGATGTTGCTGGATTGATGAATTGACGGTGGTTCTTTGGTCGATCAGAACGATGCCAAATCAAGCCACCGGTCAGACACCCTTGTCCCTCGTTTACAGGGCAGAAGCAGTTCTTCTCACGGAACTCACATACGGGTCACCTTGAGTGCTCGCTTATGATGAGCTTGAGCAAGAGCAGTTGCGGCAAGATGACGCGACGCTCCTTGAGGAAGATCGTCTTCGTGTAGCTATGCGAGCAGTGCGCTACCAGCAAGCTTTGCGCCTCGACCATAGCCACAAGGTTCATGCCCGAAGCTTTGAGGAAGGCGACCTTGTTCTTCGGCACGTTCAGTCGGCCAAGAATTCCAACAAGTTGATGCCGAAGTGGGAGGGCCCTTATCGGGTAATACGAGTCACCAGGCCTGGCGTAATCCGCCTGGAGACCGAAGATGGTGTTCTGGTGAGCAACTCCTGGAACACCGAACATCTTCGCAAGTTCTACCCCCCGGCAAACCACCTTTTGTACGAGCCTTGCCGGCAAGGCATGTAACCCTTTGTACAAAGCCAGACGCAGACCCTGAGAATAATAAATGAAGCGTTGGCGCCCTAAGTTATAGCATGCATGCTAGGTTGAGTCTCTCCCTCGGTTTGGGTTGATAGTGCTTAGCGGCGGCTAACCCCTAGCATAGAGGTCGAGTGTGCGTCACTCTGCTCATTTCCGTCTTCTTTGGTTTGCAGGGTACATGGGCATTTCTGCTGAGCTATTGGGAGGAAAAAAGACGGGCCGACGCTCCGGCCCCGGCAAGCCAAGGTTGCTGGGGGCTGCATACACAAGGAGCTAACCGCGGCAGGCCAAGGTTGCCGGGGGCTGCAACATCAGATAAGTTTTTCCTCCCCCCACTCCGTGCGCCCGTGTGAACCTTGAACATATAAGGCTTCACTCGCTCTCGTACCATCTTGCCCCCTCCATTCCGTGTCCGAAAACTCTACTTTGGGCCGGAACTTGGTTGTAGTGCGGTGGGAAGAGGGCGAGCGAAAGGCCTAATCCTACTCGGCCCCTACCTCCGCGAAGAGCGTGAGCGTAGTCTGTCTGTAGAGCAGGAGGACGGCAAGGACCTGTTGCCGGGAGACCATGTTTATCTTAAGACAACGAGGACACGTTCCTCGGTGTGGCCCTAGCCCACGGGCAAACAAAACCCGGCAATACCCTTCCTTTCATTCATACATTGCAAACAAGTACAATTCATACGGAATGGGTACATGAGAAAGGAGATTACAAATTTTGAAATCTAACAAGTGCCTGCAGGCTTACAAACTAGAAAAGATAAGTGCCCCGTCATCCCCGTTCTTACCCCTTTCCTCCCAGGTGCGATAGGTAAAGGCAAAAAGGAAGGGACGGGAAACGCGCCGATGGAGATCTTGACGAGGAAGGCCCTTGGTAGATCATATGGCGTAGGGAGGGGCGACGCGGTCAGTCGGAGACGAGGTCAACGTGGCCCCGCTAGACTCTTTCGTTGTCGCTGTGGCTGTCCTCCTCATCACTCCTTCTTGAGGAGTCTTCATCGTCGGAGGAGCTCTCCACGTAGCACTTCAGGTGAGTCCCAGTCTCCAAAGACCTTGACGGAGAGTAGGTCGTTCTCCATTAATTTGAAATAGAGAACGAGCCCCACCGTCAGGCTATGGATGCGAGCGAAGGTCTTCCATCCGCGGCGAAGATACATGACCTGAGGGGCGGGGAAGTCGACGTCGATCCACGTGCCGCCATTCCCGCAGCCCCTCATGTGCAGCCTCAGGGTCTGGGGCGGATCGAGCTCCATCTCCCGAGCGAATGGTGCGGGAAGGCGAAGGCGATGGCGCGGTGCCTGAAGAAGAACTTACGAGGCTGGTCCTCGACATGGCCCTCCATCAGAGGAGGCATAGCTGGCAGAGGCAGGGCATGTGCGTCGCCCCGCCCCCTCTTCCCTGAGTGCCACGCCGGCCTCGGCCTCGCCCCCTCCCCCTTCCTCTCGTGGCCGGCTCCGCCACCACGGGCTCTTGGGAAGGAGGGACGCGCTGTCGAGCAGAGACCCTCGCCGCCACCATCGACTAACCGGCACCCCCTCTTGCCATGATAGATGAAAGAGTGTAGCCGAGGTGGAAGGAGAGGGATGATGAAAGATTGTGGGAGGCCACCCCCTCCCCCCTTCTTATAAAGGGGCGGGGTCGAGACTCGGCCGCCCCACTCAGCCAATCCAACCATCATGGGCGCAGGGAATCGAGGCCAACCCACTGCCCCAATCAGCAGCGGCCCATTTCTCTGCCTCGCCATTCAAGGCCCGCGCCCACCGCCTACCACCTTCAAAGCACAGGGGACACATGGCGGGCGAGCAGAAACTAAGTGGACAGTTAAGACGGCCGTTCTCCACTCCCATGGTCGCGTGGCGCGTGCGCCTTGAAGACCACGACTCGAGTCCATTCAGTAAATCAGTCGCGCCTCTGTGTTTTCCTATTTTTACAGGGAAGGCGCTAGCCGCCTCTTTACCACTATGTGATGCATGCATGTGGAAACCGCCCCACGCATGACCCCCATGTCACGCATAACCCTCCACGTCGTGCGTTCAACTCGGGTCGTGGGGAAGCGTAGCGGACGGGAAATTACTACAGTAAAAATCCGCCCACTTGCCCACGCACCATTTTGGGCCTGGCCCAACAACAAGTCATGCTTATGTGTGGCCCAGGCCCAGGGGGTTTTGTCAGTGTACAAAAGTAGGGGCTCTCCTTTTGCACCCCTTAACTTGTCCACAGGCAGTCAGAGTCGCGCCCACGACCACACTAAGCAGGGCAGGGGAGGGATGCCGGAGCAACGCCAAGACTAGAGATGCAAAGAGAGAAAGAGGGCGAGGTGGACTCCCCTGGCAAGACTCTTGCCGGGATGGCTTCCGCAGCCTCGGCAAGATCTTTGTCGGGGCAACTTACCTGACGCCAACAGAGCGTACCACCCTTGAGACCAAGGGGTCCCCACGCCATATTGGAACCAAGGCTTGGGAGGCACCTCCGTGGTGGCATGCAGATCTTTGTATAGATGACAGACACACAAGATCAGATGAAAACCAGAAGACGACGACCCTTGGCGGGATCCTTGCCGAGGAGATCCACGAGACCCCCGGCAAGACCCTTGCCGGGGACGACCGCGGTGCCGCAGCGAGACCCTTCCTGGGCCCTTGGCAAGACCCTTGCCGAGGACGCCCGTGAGGCCGCAGCCATGACCTCGTCTGCCAAGACTCCACCGCCGCTCCCATACAGCTGCCAGCTCGACGAGCTGAGCAGGCATCTGCGTGGCAGCACACGGCCTCTACACCAACTAAGCAAGCACCTGCGTGGTGGCATGCAGATCTCCGTGAAGGCTCCACTACCGTGCCAGCCCAGCGGCCAGCCAACGTGGCGCTACAAAGCCTCGTGAGCTTGGATGCGCATCAGAGCCGGGTGAGGCGACGACAGCTGGGACGAACTTCTTTGATGTCCCCAATAAAGCAAGAAGGGCATGTCGGCAATGCATTAAATGCGTTTGTCCAACGATGCCAGGGGATAGACTCAGCCCCTGTACACCTTTTCCACATCCTGTGTGCCACTGTGGCAACTCATTTTTGTCTATAAAAGGAGGCCCGAGGCGTACTGGAGAGGGATTCGGATCTTTTGTACTAGAGAGCCACTGTAGCTAGTTCAAGAACACAAGAACACCTAAATACACATACAAGAAGGACTAGGGTTTTACGCGTCTCTGCGGCCCAAACCTGGGTAAACAATTTGTGTGCTGACCGCTAGACCCGCTCTTCGCACCACCCCGCGCCCGCCAACTGTAGATGGGATCAAGTGACCCCATAGGTGTCGTTTCCCACCGACACACCCGCGGGGAGGGGTGGATCTGGAGGCAGAGAGAGATAGAGGTAAAGGAGGAGACAACTCATTTTATGGTACGTGATGTGATTGGTGTGGAAAAAGAGACATTATTTGGGGAGGGTTGGCATTAGGTGGGCGCACGGGTAGTTAAAAACGAGTGGAGGGAATGGAAAATTTGAGGGAACGTTTACTATGTGAGGTAAGGATAAAACTGAGCTTTGTTCAATTTCAGATTATTTTTTCCTTCATATTATCCGAGAACAACTTTCTATAAACTTGCAGCACCTTCACAAATAGTCATGACCACTTTAATAAGAAAAAAAATAAACCACAGTTAATGTGACGCCATGGGCCTTGCATAATTGTTGGTTCGACTTTGCTTTGTAATGTATTTATGTACTACCGCATTCACTGCTAATTTATTTAGGTTTGCCACACACAGGCATTTTCTTCGTGCATGTCAATTGAAGAAAGCACATTCCTCGTGTGAGTTTTTCATGGCTATTTACAAATTCAAGCAGCGGTGCTGGTTCTCACAGCACAATTTCAGATTATACTTCACACACAACAAGATGTCAGTGTCAAAAGGATTGGACAGATCATGAATCCAAACACAATAGATACTTTGCAATCATGATCCAAACTACTTAGTGATGTGAATTTATTTTAAAAAGTACTATTCATTGTTTACATCACACTATGGACTTTCAGCATGCAAACATGCTTTAGTTATGCATGGTATCATATATCAGCCATAGTTGCTTGGTGATAACACTACTAGGAGAAAGCCTACTAGTAGCGCTTGAAATACCTATAGCAGTAGCATGGTCCAGCGCTACTGCTAATGCGCTACAACTAAGTTGTAGCAGTACCACTTCCTTGACCTGCGCTACTAGTAAGTATGGTTAGCAGTAGCGCTGCCAGGACCAGCGCTACTGCTAACTATCTGTAGCACTGCAACAAAGCAAATGTTGCTCCTAACCAAGCGCTGCCACTAGATGCCTTCCAGCGCTACTTCCAGTATTCCTACTTTCACAAATTTATTTCCCCTTTACATATTTGTGATGTATTTGTGCAGTAGTTTCATCAGATCATAATAAACATACATTGAGCTCATCATATCATACACATACAGTAGTCTCGTCATACCATCATCATCATCATCATCATCATCATCATTCAACACACACACAACTTTCGTCATCGCGAAAATAGTGATACACAAGTCATTTCATGTCTCGAATAAGTGCAACTGCATGGTCATGGAACACACACAAGTTTCATCATTTTGTAGTACTTATTGAGGCCCCGACGGTTTCTCTCCCGCTCTTGCCAGAGCGTCCACATCAAGTAACTACTTTCCGCTTCGGCTCTGCTGTCGAACCCACTTTGGCTAGCATCGGGTACTTGTCCACCTGGCCCTGAGCGTCTGGCCAGTGGTTGTACACTCCTAGAACCATCCCAACGAACACGGCGTAGTAGTCCTTCACCATCTCTGATATATGTACCTGCATCATCAGTTGATGAATTCAACGATAATATGCAACATAATGTACTTCAGAAAACAAAGAGGCATAATTAGAAAAACACAAGCAACCTATAGTAAACATAAAGAACAAAGTTCCTCATACCTAAACTAAATAACTAGAGCGGTCTACGCTAGTTCGGGAGGATGGTTTAATTACATCATGAAGTTTCACCATGCATAAATTCAAAGTTTTGCCATAGAAAGATAGTAGTGACACATTTTCATTGACAATCAGTCCTCCATGTTGGCGGTCCAATCTTCATAGTCAGGGAGGAAGCACCCGAGCTTCTTGAAATGCTTCAGGTCCAGACACTGAGCGAGTAGTAGTGCTCGGACATCTTCCTGCATGATTGGCCCATGGTAGAACATCCCTGTTGGTTCGAGGACCTCCTTCATAATCACTTGGGCAAGTTCACACCATACATGATAAAACTCAGCTTTGATTCGATGATCTGGTGTCTTCCCTATGCTTGTGTCCTAGTTGACAATCTCGGCATCGTTGGTAGTAGCTGACATGCGAAGGCGTAGATTATCCCTTTTGTACTCGATTAGGTGACGGATGAGGTAGAATCCATCAGCGTTACTGGTGTACGGTTGCTGGATGCAGCAGAAGTAGGTCTTATGGCCGAAACCTAGCCTGTTCTTCTTGTTCTTTTTCACCTTGATATATCCACCAGACAGGCTGAAGGTTAGCAGGGCATTATTGAGAACACTCTTGATGTGCGTGTAATCCTTTTTCTTGATGTTCTTCGATGAGTCCAAGTACATAGCATGCGAGTATTCTAGGTACATAACGATGAGGACGCCCCCCCCTCTGCGGCGCAAAATAAGTACACCTCAAATTAGCCTCCATGCTTACAAAGGAATGATTAAAACTTACGAAAGGATATCCCCAGATGACTGACATGGGATGATAAGACAGGAGAATCGCTTCCTTGTCCTTATTAGCATACATGAACTCGGTGATGTACTTGCTCGCATAGTCACGGTGTTGTTTGCAAACTGCGAAGAAGCTCTCGTGTATATAGTACGGGTCCGCGACACAGATATGTTTTATGTTCTCGAGCCTGATGGAGTAGTTGAGACAGAGCGCATACATGCAGATCAACTGGAAATCTAGCTTGGTCATGTGGAACATGTCGTAGACGTAGTCAAATCACAGGATGAACTTATCCGTGGGCCATCTCTCGACATACAACTTACCGCCCAGCACCTGAGCTGCTTAAAGTGGGTATCCTAGTTTTCTCGAGATGAGAAGGCTATTCTCTCTGGGCAGGACATCTTCATGCAGTCTCCTTAGATCATTCTTTGGTATGGCATCTAGCGCTTTCTTAGGTACGATCGGGTGGCCGGTGACATGGAAATGCTCCGCACCTTCGACAGGTAATATGTCTACCACTCGGGGCTTCAGAAGCAGTTGGCTACTTGAAGCAGCTCTAGCGCCTTTAGGGCCTTTCCTGTTTGGTATCCTCCTTTGCTTCTTGGCGGGTGCCGGGTAGTGAGCCCAGCATGCCTTCCCTAACCACCACCACCCAGTGTTGTCAGGCTAATCAGTGAAAGGCTCTCGGGTTGTTTCTGGGTCGATGCGTCTCCTGCGAGGATCGCATGAAGAGAGACTTTTTTGCATTTCGCCTTAGGACATTCCGGCTCTGGCAAATTAGACACCATCAAGCAATCATCTCCACGCTCATAGCCAGAGTCTTCGTCGTCCCGAGCCATCAATCCTCCATCGTCATAGGCGGCATTGAAATACTTGTGAGGGTCATCATCATCCTCCTCCATGTCATCATCAGCATTTGCTTCTTTGACGGGGTGACGTCATCTGGCACTAATGGTGGCTCTCCCTCATCTCATCCGCTATCACCCTCCACGATAGGCGGAGGTAACTTGGTAGGTGGGGTGGTGTTGATACCTTCTTGAGAAGCTGTCGTTGCTGTGATACCGGGCGCCTCGACACGAAGAAGAGTCTTCAGCCAAGGCAAGAACCAGCTCTTGCATGCGCCAATCCATTTAGGGCTCTCCTCATCATCGACTGGTGCCGGAGGAGGCATATCCTCGAAGCCCGCTAAGACACTAGCCACGTTAACCTTGAAGGCGCCATCGGGCATATCTCGGTTGTGGAACATGCGGTCTGCCGGCGCAATGAACCCTGTGTCTGTTGCCCAGACTATGCACAGGCACGAGAACAAGACCACAACTCCAAGATCAGATTGGAGTAAAAGGTACCAGCCCTTTGAAGGATCGAACATGCAGATCAATAAGAACAAGAAGAGCCAGAGAAGCAAGACGTTGCCTCCCTTGTCGGGTAGGCGAGCCCGACAAGGACAGGTTCCCCCCAGAAGAAAGCATTCGAGGCATCCTGGCAGGCCTGCCGAGCCTTACACCACCTCATCACGACCCAAGTCATCAATCAGTGCGGCGTCAAGCTCCAAGGTGACTAAGTGGCTGCTATCCACCACTTGGGAGCCACTTCCTACAAAAAATGCCTACAAGTGACACCTGTCCTATGACGTGTCGCGCAAGGAGGTGCAAAGCTAGCAAAATAGCCCGACAGGGCCTGCCTGCCGAGCTGTGATGTGAAGTTGAGCGGCGCATTTAATGTGCTCTATCTTCATCGCCATTTTCATCATCAACGGGTCCATCGACTATGGCACCCAAGAATAAGAAGAAGCCCTGTATCACAACTCACCCATCCACCTCAAAGGCTCCACCACCCACGGCCGTTGATGCCGCGGGGAACGCAAGGGCGCACGGTGATTTCGGCGCTGTGAGGGAAGCGGTTGGTGCAGGCGGCATTGTCACCACTTCCCCCGCGCCCGAAGCAGGGCTCGGAGGTACCGAAGGAGAGCAGCATCAGCAACATCCCGGTGGTCATGTTCCACGAGGTACGAACGAAGGGGTTATTCCGTCCATACCTTTTCTCCTCGGCAAAGGGCACAACCATAGCGGTGGCACTCGGTCCGGGGTGAATTGCGACCCTCCAGCCGCCCCCG
Source organism: Triticum dicoccoides (assembly GCF_002162155.2). Lineage (NCBI taxonomy): Eukaryota > Viridiplantae > Streptophyta > Magnoliopsida > Poales > Poaceae > Triticum > Triticum dicoccoides. Next base: position 325,329,023 of record NC_041386.1, read on the forward strand.
TCATGGGCGTGACGACAGGGTGCACGCCTCGCCCAGGGCGGGTTGACACCGTGCCTGCATCCAATGGAGCCACTAGCCCTCAAGCGCCTTCACCGTGTCACCATGCCATCCAAGTGACTGGTTCGCAATAGCGAGGGCGCGTTAAAACCGCCACCGGCACCGTCAGAAGCCAAGTGACAGCATGGTCTACGACATCATTGCGGATGCCAAGCACCGCTACAGAGGCTATGGTGCGAGCCCAATTGCTATTGAGGTTCCCATGGGTGGCCGATCAGATGGATGAGTGGAGAGCCACGATTCAAAGTCTGATTGGCTTTGCCGAGGCTGGGGGCTCACGGCGACCTCGCCCGCCACGACCTCCCCAAGCGACGACAATAGCCCGTGCTGCTGACCATACAGAAGGGGGCACTCCCACTATGCAGTCCCCACCACGGCAGCCAGCACGGGAGCCGCAGAAGCAAGAACCTGACGACATCTCGATTGCCTCTTCCGACCCTCGAGCACGTCGAGGCCAACAGCGAGCCCCGGAGGACCCACGGAGGGGAGGTGCACGCGTTGTCACTGAGCGATGCCGCGACGACCACTGACGGACCAATGAATGCGATGGACCCAGTGTTGACGAGACTGTGCTTGAGGATGGCGGGTGCCTGCCTTTCGAGGTTGGGTGCCCTACCTTTACTCGTGAGCTACGGTAAGTCTGCTAGTTGTCCGCTCGCACGTTCAAGCCAGAGATACCCGAGAAGTGCGACGGGAGGCTGAATCTGGCAGAGTTATTGAGCATTTACACCATCGTTGTTTAAGCTGCCGGGGGAAGAGATGAGAAGGTGTTCGCCAACTACTTCCCTTTTGGTGCTCAAGTCCAATGTGACATCTTGGCTGATGCACCTGTCGGAGAACTCCATTTCGTCATGGGCTTACATGTGCCATGAGTTCATTGGCGCCTTCATGGGCGGCCATCAAGAACCAGGATGGCCCAGCGACTTGCAGCTTCTCCAGCAAAAAAAAGGAGAGACTATAAAAATATTTACACAAATTCAGCATAAAAAACAGAAATATCCCAGATATCCACGCGGCAGCTTTGATAGTAGCCTTCCAATCCAATATGTGCAACCGCGGGATACGTTCCAGGATAAACATGTGGTTGCCCAAGACTGTGAAGGAGTTGTACACCTTGGTTGACAAGTGTGCTCAGGTGGAAGAAGGGAGGAAACTTCCTGGAGAGGAGGATTGAGTCGACATCGACTCAGAGGATGACAATGAATCCACTAGTCAAAAGAAGAAGAACAAGAAACGCAACAAGAAGCACAAGGATAAGGCAGTGATGACCATTGAAGGATCGGGCACACCTAGTACTGGCAAGAAGGCTAAGGCCGGAGTCCCCGGTAAGGAAGTTGTAGTGTGCGCTGAATGTCGGGAGGCTGCAGCTGCCGAGAAGGCTGGGAAAGGCGATGGGCCGTATTGCAAGACTCATCGGACCAAAGGCCATGATCTCCAAGAGTGTCATCAGGTAGAGCAGCTTGTCCAGAAGCAGAGTGCTGAATATGAGAAGCATGATAAGGAAAAAGGTCAGAATAGCGCTAGCGGGAAGGGATGAGGCGGTGAAGAAAATCGCCCTAGCAAGGCTTTTCGGAATCATGGAAAGCCCACCAGGGGCCGCATGAAGGATGTTTGCAATGATGAGAGTGATGGAGGGGATGAAGAGGAAACCAGCGAGCAAGAATTCTAGAAGGCCACTGACACCCTGTGCATTAAAGGGGATGCATCTTTGCACTCCTCTCACCGCCAACTCAAACAGTGGGTGCGTGAGGTCAATGTCGTGCAGCCAGCGGCAGAGTCTCGGAATCCGCTCAAGTGGTCATGCACGCCCATCATCTTTGATGAAGAGGACCATCCTGACCGCACCACCACGGTAGGGTGCTTGTTGTTGTTGGTCTCTCCAACAATTCGCAACCTCAAAGTCACAAAGATGTTGGTCGACGGCAGGGCCGGGTTGAACCTGATTTTCCTAAAGGTGATCAGCAAGCTTCAAATATTAGAGGAAGAGCTAAAGGTCACAGGCACGTTTCAAGGAATCATTCCCGGTAGGAGTCGTCTTAAGGGAAAGATCACATTGCCATTAACATTTTGGGGAGAATTAAACTACCGGACTAAGAAAGTTGTGTTTGATGTGGTTGACCTCCCCCTGCCATTCAATGGGATCCTTGGACGCCTAGCCTTGGCAAAATTTATGGCGGCATCCCACTATGCCTACAACACTTTGAAGATGCTTGGGCTCGGGCACCATTTGGAGGCGTGCTTCAATGCGCGCTTCCATGAGGAAGGCGCAGGGTGCAAGGCGCCAGGCGCTCAGGAGTTCATCACAAAGGTGATCGACAAGCTTCAAGAGGCGAGAGCTATGCGGGGCGGCCGTCGCCTGCCATCGACGCAGCTCCCTGCCCTGGCGAGGATAGTGAGTTGCGCGCTTGCGTCAACATCCCTGGGCTCAACAAGGCCGCGTCTCAGAGGCTCTTCTGGCCGTCCCACATTGGCCGGTGCGAGGGTCCCCCTCAGAGCTACTTTTGCATGCCATTCGGTCTGCTGAACAAGTCTGTCATGCACCAGCACCACATGTGGGGCGTCCTGGTGGCTCAAGAGGCCAGGCACCAGGCGATCCTAGAAGAGACGGTAACGGATCCTCGCGAGCCCGCTGAGCCTCCAAAGCCAAGCGAGGCTCAGGGCCCAGGCGGCACATGAGGAGTGACTTCAATAACACGCATCTTCAACTACTCCAACACCTCTTCAGCAACGGTGCCATGTGACATCTTTTGGTTCGTTCAGTTGGGGGCACCCCTTGGGTTGCATCAGCCCCAAGCCGTATGGGTCTGATGTAGGGTGGAACCCTAGATGGCCGATCTTTCATGAAAGGAGCGGATCCCACGAAGAACATGTGCAACTCGAGGGGAAAACAGAAAGGGGAACGCAAAGAGAAACACTCAAACCAACAAGAACGATCACACATATGCTATATCCAAGTACACATAGAGATCAGACAATCCAAAGTCAACAAGGGAAGATACAAGGGGTGACCAGTTCTTCTCTATGAGGAGGTCTTGATGGGGGTCTTCTCCGTGAAGGAGGTCTTGAATCCAACGTGGATCTTCTCCGAAGAGGGGCCGCGGTCTCTATCAAGGAGTAGATCCGTATGGATGAGCAAAGCTCTATCTGTAAATGAGCTAAACCAAAGATAACCCTAGAAAGATGGAGGAGGAGTATATATAGTCTAGGTGGACGAAGGGGTACACGGGCCTCGGCCCTTACACTATACGCAGACATGGGAGGTCGGATGCCCAGGCGTTGGGCCGGATGTCCGGGCTTTCGTGAGGGGACGGATGTCCGGGCTAGGGTGGTCGGATGTCCGGGCTATCAGGGCTGGTATTGATGCTCTTTGGATGGAGGGTGCCGGACTTCCGGGCTTCTGGCCGGATGTCCGTGCTGGCACCGGATGTCCGGGGCCTGTAGGTGCTTGGCGGCTGGGTTGCTGCTGTAGTGGATGTCTCCAGCGGCCGGATGTCCACGTCTGGGGCCGGATGTCCGGGTCCTGGAGATGCCTTCTTCTCCTTCCGGTGTTCCTCTTCATCCGTGGACTTGGCGACTTGTCCGTCTTCACGTGCATCTTTGGGAGGGTCCTCCTGATACCTAATCATGCACAACATCTCGGACTTAGGTAGTAGCCATGTCTCGAGTGGATCATATGTGATATCACTAAGGAAGGAAGTCACCTCGTTCTCGAGAGCTCTAGATCATTCTCATGTCATGGGTCCTCTTGGCTCTTGATGAGACAATGGTAGGTCCATGGGGATGACCATAGGATGCTTCGCATCATCTCCCCTCCATTGGGAAAGATCTGATCTCGAATCGAAATCCTCATCATCATGGTACGGGGAGAGATCTTTGATGTTGAAGATGTCGCTCACGGAGTACTTGTCGCGTGGGATGTCGATCTTCTAGGCATTGTTGTTGTAGCATTCAAGCACCTTGAAGGGTCCATCCTCTCGTGGTCGAAGTTTGGACTTGCGTTCATGGGGGAAGCGGTCCTTGCGAAGGTGTAGCCACACAAGATCTCCAATGTTGAACACCATTGGGTGCTTGTCGAGGTTGAGCTTGGTCGCGAGTCGTTGTACTTGGCGCTCAACGGTGTGCCTTGTATCTTCATGCATATTCTTGAGATAGTTGACTCGTGCACTCGCGTCCATATTTGGGCGCTCTTGTAGTGGTAGAGGGAGAATGTCCAATGGGGACAATGGGTTGAACCTGTAGACGACCTCGAAGGGGGACTTGCCGGTAGTCGAGTGTCTTGCTCGGTTGTAGGCATACTCGTTGATAGGTAGACACTCCTCCCACTCCTTGATGTTCTTCTTGATTAGCACGCAAAGTAGAGCGGAGAGTGTGTCGTTGGTGACCTCCATTTGGCCGTCAGTTTGTGGATGGTAAGCCGTGGAGAAGAGTAGCTTGATTCTGAGCTTGGCGCATAAGGTTTTCCAAAAGTATATTAGGAACTTGACGTCGTGGTCTGAGACTATCTTCTTTGGTACTCCATGGAGGCGCAATATTTCCCTACAAACAAGATTTGCAACATGTGAAGCACCGTCTATCTTGTTGCAAGGAATGAAATGAGACATCTTAGAGAATCGGTCCACAACAACATACACAGAATCCTTTCCATTTCTAGTTCTAGGCAAACCAAGCAAAAAATCCATGCTAATATCTTCCCATGGTTGATACGGAATTAGAAGAGGCATATAGAGACCATGGGATTGAGCTTTAGACTTAGCTTTGCGACATGTAGAGAATCGGTTGGTGAAGCGGTTGACGTCGCGGAACATCTTGGGCCAAAAATATTTCTTGGAGAGTGTAGCAAATGTCTTGCCGCGTCCAAAATGTCCCATTAGTCCTCCGCCATGAGATTCTTGCAAAAGTAGCAAACAAAAAGAATACTCGGGGATGCAAAGTTTGTTAGCTCTCATAAGATAATCTTCTTTGACGTAATAGTGTTCCCAAGATGTATCATTTGGCTAAGGAATAGCAAAAGTAGGATCATGCACATACATGTCTTTTATGTGCTCAAAGCCAATGACATCCAATTCAAGTTTAGTAACAAGCATGCATATGTGAGAAAGTGCATCCCCCACAACATTTTCCTTACCTTTAATGTACTTGATGACATAAGGAAAAGACTCAATGAACTTACTCCATTTAGCATGACGCTTGTTCAACTTAGTTTGACCATTAAGGTATTTAAGTGTTTCATGGTCGGTATGGATGATAAATTCATGAGGGTGAAGATAATGTTCCCATTCATGCAAAACTCGCACTAAAGCATATAGCTCTTTGTCATAGATGGGGTAACTAAGTTGCACTCCGGAAATTTTCTCACTAAAGTAAGCTATGGGGAGCTTCTCTTGCCTTAGCACACCTCCTATGCCATTACCACTAGCATCACAATGAATCTCAAAAGGTTTGTCAAAGTCGGGTAATGCAAGCACGGGAGCATGAGTAAGAAAATTCTTAAGCTCATTGAATGCGGTATCTTGGGATGGACCCCAAACAAAGGGTGCATTCTTCTTACTCAAAGCATGCAAAGGTGAAGCAATGGTGCTAAAGTCGTTCACAAATCTATGGTAGAAACCGCCTAAACAAAGGAAACTACGCACTTGTTGCAAGTTGGTTGGTTGAGGCCAAGTTTTAATAGCAATGATCTTAGATTCATCAACATGAACACCCTTAGAAGATACAACGAAACCCTAGAAAACGAGCTTGTCAACACCGAAAAGGCATTTGTCCATATTAGCAAAAGGTTCTCTTTTCTAAGAGTTTGTAGCATGGTCTTAAGGTGGGTGACATGCTCTTTGAGAGATTTACTAAACACAAGAATATCATCAAAGTAGACCACAACAAATACACTCGAAAAACAAAATGCATGAGTCGCATGAAAGTACCGGGTGCTTCGGATAAACCCATTGGTATAACAAGCCATTCATATAAGCCAAATTTGGTCTTAAATGTAGTTTTCCATTCATCACCTTCTTGGATGAGTATTTGATAGTAGCCACTTTTAAGGTCAATTTTAGAGAAAATTGTGGCTCCGCTAAGCTCATCAAGCATATCATCTAGGCGTGAAATAGGGTAACGATAACGCACGGTAATAGAATTGATAGGAAGGCAATCGGAACACATGCGAAATGTACCATCTTTCTTGGGAACAAGGATTACCGGTATGACACAAGGGCTCAAACTTTCTTGTACATGGCCGTTGTTGATTAGTTGTTGTACTTGCCGTTGGATCTCCTTAGTTTCCTCGGGGTTGACGCGGTATGGAGCCTTGTTAGGAAGAGGAGCTCCAGGGATGAGGTCGATTCGGTGCTTAATGCCTCATAGAGGAGGTAGACACGGAGGTAGCTCGTCGGGGAAATCATCTTGGAATTCCCACAATAGAGAAGAAAACACTAAAGGAAGATTGTGAGAGGTGTTAGCTTTTGGTCCCTCGTCCTTGCACAAAAGGACATAGTGCATGACAGTGGATGGGTTCTCGCACACTTCTCTTATCTCACTCTTGGTGGCAAATAGAACTAAGTTCTTCTTGTCGCTCATCATGGAGGCACTCATTTTGGGCTTATGGCGCTCCCTTTATGGTGGTTCGCTCTCTCATTATTCTGTCCACGAATGGTGGCTTGCTTGTCAGCAATCACTTGGCATGGAGACATAGGGCAAAGTACATACTCCTTTCCTTTCATCTTGAAGATATAGTGATTCGTTCAGCCATTGTGGATGACACCTTGATCAAATTGCCATGGTCGCCCAAGAAGAAGGTGGAAAACGGTCATTGGAACGACATCACACTCCAAAGTGTCTTCGTAAGCTCCGATTTTGAAGGAGACTTGCACTCTATGCTCAACTTGGATAGTGCTGGAGTCGCTAAGCCATTGAACTTTGTAAGGATGTGGGTGCTTCATCTTGACCAATTGGAGCTTGGAGCATAGTTTTTCACTTGCTAAGTTATGGCAACTCCCTCCATCGATGATGACCTTGACGGACCTTCCATTGATGCCGGCCTTGGTATGAAATATATGGCATCTTTGGTCTTCTTCTTGTTGATGTTGAAGAGTCAAGACCTTGGAGACAACGAGAGCGAGGCTTGAATCTTCATCACAAAAGACTTGATCCTCTTGATCTTTGTTCACTTTCCGGTGCATGGCCACTTGCTCAAGTGCTTCCATTTGTCCTTCACTCATGGAGTCGTGTGTACCATTGTCGTTGAGGATCATGGTACCCTTGTTTGTACACTCAAAGGACTTGTGGCCTCAGCCTCCGCATGTGAAGCATTTGAAGGAACTTGTCTTGATGGTCTCATCGGTTGGGGTAGATGATGAAGCTCTCAGCTTGAAGTTTCTTGTTGTAGGATGATGACTTGAAGTTGTCGAAGTTTTCTTGCAACTCGACTTGTCGGTGTTGCTCGTAGATGGCTTGGTAGAGGTAGAAGGTGCTGGAGTCATTGAAGCTTGGGTGTTGGAGAAGACATGGGATTTGGATGAGAACTTAGCATACTTGAAGTCATCTTGCACTTGACGTTCCGCTTTGGTAGCTTGATGCACTAGCTCGATGAAGTTCGAGTATGGTTGCAAGTCGGCGATCTTCTTGATAGGATGATTGAGTCCATTCAAGAAACGTGCCATAGTTTGCTCATCATCTTCCGTGACGTTAGCTCGTATCATGGCAATCTCCATTTCCTTGTCATATTCTTCAACGCTCTTGGTTCCTTGCTTGAGGAGTTGGAGTTTCTTGAAAAGGCCGCGGTTGTAGTAGGTTGGCACGAAGCGTGCTCTCATGACATCCTTCATTTGCACCCAAGTAGTGATGGGTGGTTCACCTATTGCCTCTCGATGCTCAATGACTTGTTCCTACCAAATGAGGACGTAGTCTTGGAACTCATGGGATGCCATGGCGATATTCTTCTCTTCCTCATAGTTGTGCAAGCGGAAGATTTTGTCAGCCTTCAATGCCCATGAAAGGTACTCTTCGAGATCATTGCTTCCATTGAACTTGGGCATGGTGAACTTAAGCTTGCCGTATCGTTGCTCTTCATTGTGTTGGGATCGAAGGTGATGACGTCCTTGACGAGGAGGATCATCTCTCTCAACTTGCTCTTGTCGTGGAGGATTTCCAATGTCTTCTTTCTCTTGTTGAACTTGAGGTTCTTGGCCAGGAGGTTGAGGAACTTGACAATGCACTCGAGCTTGATAGTTCCTCTCTTGAACTTCTTCTTGAAGCGCTTCTTGTTGCTCACGTGCTTGTCGGTTGCGCGTGGCTACGGCTCGACTTGAATCTGGAGGGCTTGTTACGCCTCAAGTGCTCGAGCTTCTCGCAATTGTTGTTCCTGACGTTGTGCCTCGGCATCTTGTGCATCTTGGTGTAGACGCGCTTGCTCTTCCTCTTTGTGTTCGCGTTGGCGTTGTCGTTCTTGTTCGTGCGCAAAAGTAGTTTGGTTTCGATGATGTCGTTGCTCTTGACAGTCATTGTCGTGTAGAGGATTACGGTTTGCTTGATGATCTTGGCGCGCGGCACGTCGAAGAGTATTTGATGTCGGTGTACTTGAGCCGGAGATGGTGTAGTCGGAGTGTCGACTTGAGCAGCTCCTTCTTGATGAGGACAAAGTCGAAGAAGAGCGGTTAAGCAACAAAGCACAAATCTCATCCATTCTTGTGTCATTCTCTTGCTTTTGGTCATCGAGCTTGTTGTCTAAATAGTCTCTTGTACGTTGTTCGGAGAGTCACAAGTTGGTGGCAAGGTTGTCGATGCGTTCGCTCATTGCTTGTGGCTCTTGATGCAAAGCACATTGTGCACCAAAGAGGTGGCTCTTTGTGACATAGGAGGACATGTCATCGTCTTGCTCGAAGAGTGGGTTGGTAGAAGTACTTGGCCTATCCATCATTCCAAAAAATATGTGAGTGGGAGAAAGAGAAGAACTTATACCAAATGTACCTTGACCGATATTGAAGATGGATCAACGATCACTCAATGTGGAACAAGGAAATAGCATGATTGGTACCAATTCTTGTCGATTTCTCACACCTACACAAGTAAAAGCTTATGGTGGAGCTCGGTTAGGACGGTGGCACAAAATTTGATTCGATTGTTAGTGAGCTTCAATAATGTTGGAAAAGATTCGCAAGTTTGCAATGCAACAAGTAGACCAGTAGTAAAATATGGTACACGGAAACACACATGCAAAGAGATAAATGGGGTCGTGCAACCAAGGATGAGCCAAAATGTGGAATCCACGAAAATGCTCTTGTTGCACAACACTAGAGAGATGCTAGCACGATTGCACAATAGGTGGATACGAAGACTTGTGCACAACCTACTAAGAAAAAATGCAACGGCTTCTATGTCAAGTATGTTCTATGTATGGTGTTCCGATGATATGATCCAAGATGATCTAGTATGACAATCTTAATGCAGTATCATGCGATGTTTCTTTCTTAAAAGCTCTTTGCTTAAAAACTTGTTTGGCTCTTTCTCTTTTGAGCTCTTTTCTCATGCAATGCTTCACGAACCAAGATAGCAATTGTGTATGTGATGACAACTTTGTGACACAAGAGATGATACCAAGACATGCACCAATGATATTTATGTATGCTATGGGAAGTATGATCACTAATGTGCACAAGTGATGTTGCCGGCAATACTCAAAGGGTAGTCTCGATGGGTAAGATACAAAAAATTGGGCTATGGTGGCTATCAATGAAATGGAAAGAATGAAAATCACGATACCAAGATGAGGTTACCGTTTCTTGCTGATGGTATGGTGTCAAAATGGTGAAGTGGTTGTTGTCAATGAAGAATCTGTGGCGAAGGTGAGTGGCGGTGATGTTGATGTCGAACCATACCTAAATAGCCGAAACACAATAGGACACGGAACCGCAACTCAAATTCTCAAAGCAAAACGTGACCAAATTGTCGGAATTGGTAATGGGTAAGCGATGTTGGTCTATGTGGGAAATGGTGGTGCTATGCGAAAGTGGTGGTGGTATGCGGAAGTGGAAGTGGCACAGGAACAAAATTTGGCGAAATTTTGATGGAAAACGGGGCAGTGGAAGGAAATGTTGCTGTCAAGGGTCGGATGTCCAGGCATGGGGGCCGGATGTCCGGGGTGGCCAAATGTTCGATGGTTCGGGCCGGATGTCCAGGCTATGGATCCGTCGACGAACGCGATGAACTCCACGAGGAAGAGGCAAATCATGGCAAAAATCAGGAGATTTTGTGGATGTGAAATGGGGAAAACATGGGGGAAAGCTAGATCTACCTGCAACACATGAAATCTGCGGATCAAATCCAACAAAACTTCATCACGCCAACAAATCACAAAAAAATTGGGGGGCTATTTTTGTGGGGAATTTTCGAACTAGGGACAAAATCAACAAAACAAGGCTAGAAAACACAATGGGGAGGCCTCGAAATCATGATCAACTTGGCTCTAGATACCAAGATGATGTAGGATCGAACCCAAGATGGCCGATCTTTCATGAAAGGAGCGGATCCCTTGAAGAACACGAGGAACACGAAGGGAAAACACAAAGGGGAACACAAAGAGAAACATGCAAACCAAGAAGAATGATAAGACATATGCTAGATCCAAGTAACATATAGAGATCACATCATCCAAAGTCAACAAGGGACGATACATGGGGTAACTGGTTCTTCTCCGTGAGGAGGTCTTGATGGGGGTCTTCTCCATGAAGGAGGTCTTGAATATAACATGGAACTTCTCCGAAGAGGGGCCGCAGTCTCTCTCAAGGAGTAGATCCATATGGATGAGCAAAGCTCTATCTCTAAATGTGCTAAACCAATGCTAACCCTAGAAAGATGGAGGAGGAGGAGCATATATAGTCTAGGTGGGCGAAGGGGTACACGGGCCTCGGGCCTTACATGTGTTCTTCGTGTTCCTCGTAGGGATCCGCTCCTTTCGTGAAAGATCGGCCATCTAGGGTTTCACCCTACATCATCTTGGCATCAGAGCTTAGGTTTATCACGAATTTGGAGCCTCCACGTTGTGTTTTCTAGCCTAATTTTGTTGTGTTCTTCCCCAAATTCGAAAATCCCCACCAAAAATAGCCCCAAGTTTTTTTTTGATGATGTAGGGTAGGAACCCTATAGCCCGATCTTTCACGAAAGGAGCGGATCCCATGAAGATCGCGAAGAACACGAGGAGGGAAACGAGGGGAAAATCACGAGGGGAACACAAGAGAACACTCAAACCAACAAGAATGATCACACATGCGCTAGATCCATGAACACAAAGGGAGATACAAGATCCATAGTCAACAATGGACGATACAAGAGGTAACCGTGTCGGGACCCCGATACCAAGTCACATCGATCTAGCCGTTAACATCTCATATCACTTTGCGGCCTCACGCATGGTATCCCCACGGGTGTTGCCTTACCCTGGCCCGAGACCGTTTGCGCCTTTTGGCTCAAGTATATGATTGTGTCTCTAGCATCCATATGACAGAGAACCCGGGCCGACATGGCTAGTCGTGAACCCAAAACGGCACTAACCTATGGGCACAGGCATACATGATTCACATCGAGCATGTCGGTCAGCAGCGTGTGAATCCGGGCTGTAGCACTGGGCTAACAGGCCTCCAGCAACCCGGGCTGTAGCAGGCTAGGCAGGACTCCGGATGTCACCGCATGACATTTCCCCGAAGGGATAGACACCGGAACGAAGTGAAACACATGTCGGCCAGTCAAGTGTCCTGAGCAGTAGTGCTGGGCTAGCAGGACTCCGGTGAACCGGGCTGTAGCGGACTACTATGGCTCAAGGAAGAACTAGACTACATTTCCCCATAAGAGAGGCTGCCAAGGATAAACAACTAGATTGTCGGATCCCACACATAGAAATACATGTCACACGTACGCATAACATGCAAGTATGTGTTGTACAACATGGCATCACAACATAACGCAAACTCATATAGATAAAGGCCCAGAAGAGCCCCTTAACATTAAATACAAACAGGGGTCAGATGACCCATCATTCAGAGCATACAAGCAATGGAAGCATTACATGTCTGAGTACAGACAACTACAAAAGAAAAAGGCTGGGAAGCCTGACTATCTACAAGTCCCTCCCAAGGGTACAAGATCGTAGCTGAGGTAACAAGCTACTCGTCGAAGTCCAAGCGATACTACTAGTGAGACAGATGTCTCATCTGCAAAACATAAATAAAGCAAACGTGAGTACCAAGGTACTCAGCAAGACTTACATCAGATCCTATCATACATGCATTTGTATCAAGAAGGTAATGTGGGGTTTAGTTGTAGCAAGCCAGCTTTGACTCAGTGGCTATCCTGTTTTACGACAACGAGAAACTTCTTTGAGATGAGGCAACGCACATGAGTCCACTAATCACCACATCAATACACTACTATGGATTCATCCCCGTCTCTCCACGAGAAGGCCATCCGTAGCACTCACACTTGCCTTGAGCATTTTAGAGTATCCACTTTAAGTTTTCTATGTACCACGTAAGCATCCAAGAAGTCCATAACCAAGGACACGGCTATTCGAATAGATCATGATAACCCTGCAGGGGTGTACTTCTTCACACACGCTCTCACCACTTATCACCATATACCCATCATGTATCTCGGTAACCTTCAAGCGGAAGCCTGGCGAGGGTGTCGGCCACGACCTGACTAACCAAACAAGACTCTAATCCAGGTTTATCGCCTATTCGGGTTCCATCCGCAAGGATATCCGGCCGGGATTTCGCTCACGGCCCCAAACGATGTGTACAGGGTTCCTGAGCCCACCATCCGGGTGCCACTCGGTACACCGGGCCACGTGTGCCTAGTCTGTCCCAAGTCCACCCTGCCGGGTGCCACTCGGCAGAAAAATAGCACTACCTATAAACACCAGAAACTATTTGCAACTCCTGGACAGAGATCAAGTTGGCTAATAAGTCGAGAGGGGTCGAGTTACCGGAACCCAATATGTGGTAGTAGCTAGTCCTTTGACAACATACACAGAACTCAGTTCTTAGGGACGGTTCCAGTGAGACAACCCACCATGTACTCCTACATGGCCTCTCACCGCTACCTTCACCAAATCGTGTTCACATGCTTAACTCTCAACATCAGAACATAGCACTGTACTCCAATTCATTCCCAATGAATCAGACCTGACATACTCTAAGCAATAGTAGGCATGGCATGGCAAGAACACAACATGGCTCAAGCAACTCCTACACATGCTAGTGGGTTTCAACTATTTACTGTGGCAATGAGAGGTCATGCAGAGGGATGGGTTCAACTACCGCAGCATAAAGTAGAAGTTGAATCATTGTTGTCCTAATGTAGTAAAAGGGAGCAGGAGCGAGAGAGTGGGATTGTATCAGAATGAACAAGGGGGTTTGCTTGCCTGGTAGATCAACAGGGGGGGCACTGCTCCTCTGACAGGTACTCTGGATCGATCTCCGGAGCAGAACCTATCGAGAAGGAATGGTGTCGAAAATCAAACACAAGTATATGCATCAATATGATGCATGATTATGGCATGAATATGTGATATTGTTTGAGTTAAAGCATCTAGCAATTATTTGGTTGAAGTCCATTTGAGCCAAGGGTTCAAATACAACTCCAAATTAAGCTCTTAAATATGCCATAAGTGTGTTTTCATATATACAGCATGTATAGGTTGGTTTGTCATGTATGAAAATGGCACAAATGGATAGATTGAATTTTGCTGATCATTTTTCATATATAAATTATTTCAATCTGAGCTACGGTTGAATTTCTATGAATTTTTGAAGTTTATATCAATTTCTGGAATTCTCTGAATTATTTAAAACCCAGAAAAATCATTATTGCGTCAGCATGACATCACAGAGGTGTCAGCAAGGCTGACCAGGTCAAACCTGACGTGTGGGGCCACACGTTAGTGACACCGGGGCTAAACCCGAGTCAAACCCAGCTGACCAGAGTTTGACCGAGCACTGGGCCCATAGACAATGGCTTAGGGGGTGGATTAAGGGGCAGGGTTAGCAGCTAATCACGCGCCACGTCAGCCGCCGGAGTTTCGCCGGCGACGACCTCGAGCCACGGCGGAAGTTCGCTGGAATGAGCTGGAGGCCATGGTTTGGCACACGGAGGCCACCGGCGGGTAGCCCGTGCACGGGCGCATCCAGCCGCACTCAGGGGAGGCCGCGGGAACGGCGGAGCTCGCCGGAGCAGAGCTCGCCGGAGCAGAGCTCGCGGTGGCGGCCGGAGCTCAGGTGGGTGCGGGGTTAGCGCTGCAGCTTGCAAACAAGCTGGCTGTTGCACTAGTGTTGCTCCACGGGTCGTTGCGAGTGCAACGGACGCACGCGCAAGGCCATTTGGTCACCGGGGCTTTGCCGGCGACGAGCCCGTGCGGCGGAGCGGCTCGGCTCCGGTAGAGGAGGTGGCTAGAGGAAGCGTACGAGCGCAGGGAGCAGGGGAGAAGATGGTGGAGCTCACAGGGAGTCGGATGGGCGGCTCGTTTGGCTCAGGGAAGTGTCGGAGCGAGCGGGCGGTGAAGGGGATCTCTGGCGGACCAAGGTTGAAGAAGAGGTTAGGGGAGCCGCTGCAGGGCGCGTCCGCTCGTGTGGCCTGGCAGAGAGGTTGCGGACGAGGTTGCGGAGCTTCTGGACACAGCAGCGAGGCGAGGGGAGCACGGTGGCTGCGGCTACGGCGTGCGGCAGTGACGGCAGCGCTCGGGCGTTCGTGGGGGAGGGCGAGAGAGAGGAGGTGAGGCCACTGGAGAGAGGGAGAGAGGTGCGGGGCGGCGCGTGGCATCGCGCGGGGCATCCAGGCGACGAGGAGGAGGACAGGCAGGCAGGTGCCGTGGCGCGCGGAGCGCGCGCGCGTCGGGCACACGCCTCGCCTACTGGCGCGAGGTGGAGGACGGTGCCGTGGCTAGTGGGCTGGGCCAGCACAGTTGGGCCGGCATAGTGCCAGGCCGCAGGTGGCCCAGGTAAGCATTTTTCCATTTTGTTTTCTTTTCTATTTTCTGACATTTGTTTCTGATTTAGTAAAAATACTAAATCATTTTATTTAATTCTGTCAAATTTTGCAGGGACCTAAGGAATTAATCCAATGCCCCTCACAAAAATTCAGAATTATTGGACAATATTTTGTATGTATAAAAATATTTATCCAACGCAAATAAATACTGGATTAATTCCAAATGCCCAAAATAATTACTTATGAGCTCTTTAAAATATTGGTTTGATTTTTATCTCTATCCAATATTTTTAGAGAGCAACATGAGAATTTTCTTGGACCCTTTTGGAGCAATTTTTACTTGGGTCATTTTCAGAAATGATTTCTGAGGGTTTCACAAATCCCCATTTCAAAGTTAAATGGAATTTAAACATGATGCAAACATGAAGGCTAGCCTAGGTCATACCAGAACTAGGGATGTGACAACTCGCCCCCACTCAAAAAAATCTCGTCCCGAGATTCAGGAGTTGGCGGAAAGAAAGCGGGGTACTCAAGTCGAAGACGATCTTCACGCTCCCAGGTAGCTTCTCTCTCGGAATGATGAGACCACTAAACCTTGAGAAACTTGATGTTATGACATCGAGTGACACGCTCTGCTTGATTAAGAATGCGAATAGGGCACTCTCGGTAGATGAGGTTATCTTGGAGATCAAGCGTTTCGTGGCCCACTCCATGGATGGGATCCGAGAAGCAACGCCTGAGTTGAGAGACGTGGAAGACATCATGAACTCGAGAAAGATGTGGGGTTAGTTCCAACTGGTAGGCAACCTCTCCTCGTTTTGCGAGAATGAGAAAGGGACCAATGTAACGAGGAGCCAACTTGCCCTTGATACCGAATCGATGGGTACCCTTCAAAGCAGTAACCCAAAGGTAAGCTTTGTCGCCAATTTCATAAGCCACTTCCTTATGACTATGGTCATACTGGCTCTTTTGATGAGATTGGGCTGTCTTCAAATTCTCACGAATGATGCGAACTTGCTCTTCTGCCTTCTGGGTCATATCCGGTCCAAAGAATTGTCTTTCACCGGTTTCTGACCAGTTCAAAGGTGTTCGACATCTTCGTCCATACAGAACCTCAAAAGGAGCTTCCTTGAGGCTGGATTGGTAGCTATTGTTATAAGAAAACTCGGCGAAGGGAAGACACTTCTCCCAATCCATACCGAATGAGATAACACAAGCTCTAAGCATGTCTTCGAGAATTTGGTTGACCCTTTCCACCTGACCACTTGATTGAGGGTGGAAAGCGGTACTGAAGGAAAGATGGGTGCCCATGGCAGTTTGGAAACTCTCCCAGAAATGAGAAGTGAAGAGACTACCATGGTCTGAATTGATCTCTAGTGGGACACCATGAAGTGACACTATTCGAGAAATATATAAGTCAGCAAGCTGACTAGCAGTGATACTCTCTCGAATAGGTAGGAAGTGAGCCACTTTGGAAAGACGATCAATGACTACGAAGATAGCATTATTCCCTCTCTTGGTCCTGGGAAAGCCGGTGATGAAGTCCATACCAACTTTATCCCATTTCCACTCAGGAATAGCTAAACGTTGAAGGGTGCCAGCAGGCCTTTGATGTTCTGCCTTAATGCAACGACAAACGTCGCAGTTAGCAATAAATTGAGCAATTTCTCTCTTCATCCTAGTCCACCAGAACCTCTGGCGTAGGTCCTAATACATCTTAGTACTACCGGGATGAATCATGAGAGGAGATTCATGAGCCTCCTTAAGGATTAACTACCGAAGATGCTGCTTCTTGGGAACCACCAGGCGATTCCCGAAGAAAACAACACCTCGATCATCTATAGAGAAACTACCAGCAATGCCCTTAGCAATGTTTCTCTTGATCCGGGTAATCCCTGTATCATGCTTCTGGGCTTCTATGATATGATCCACAAGATTAGGTTTCGCCACCAAGGTAGAAAGGAATCCATGAGGAGCAATGTGAAGGTTAAGCTTACAGAATTCCTCATGAAGAAGTGGTTGGCCCTGCTGCAACCTGAGATTGTTACAATAGGACTTACGACTTAGTGCATCAGCCACGACATTTCCCTTTCGCGGGGTGTAGGTAATCCCTAAGTCGTAATCTGAGATCAACTCCAACCAACGTCTTTGCCTAAGGTTCAAATCTGGTTGGGTGAAGATATACTTGAGGCTCTAGTGATCGGTGTAAATCTCGCAACATTTACCGAGAAGGTAATGTCGCCAGGTCTTAAGTGCATAGACTACGGGTGCAAGCTCTAGATCATGTGTAGGATAATTCTCCTCATGTGGATGCAACTGTCGAGATGCATAGGCAATCACATGGCGATCATGCATAAGAATGCAACCTAGTCCCTGTCGTGAGGCATCACAATAGATAACAAAGTCCTTAGTGAAATCTGGTGGCACAAGTATGGGAGCAGAAGTCAGGCATCTTTTTAGTTCCTGAAAACTGTGCTCACACTGTGGGGACCACTCAAACTTTCCTAACTTGCTTAACCGTTTCAGGTGGAGTCCAATCAAGAACGGCCTGAACTCTCTTGGGATTGACGGCAATGCCCTTACCTGAGATCATGTGACCTAGGTAGGTCACTTCTGGCAACCAAAATTCGCACTTGGAGAACTTGGCATAAAGGCGGTGCTCTTTGAGTTTTTCTATCACAAGTCTAAGGTGTTCGGCGTGATCTTCCTTGTTCTTTGAGTAAATAAGAATATCATCGAGGTAAACCACAATGAACTTATCTAAGTACTCCATGAAGATCGATTTCATCAAGTGAGAGAATGTAGCTAGAGCATTGGTTAGACCAAAGGACATGACGGTGTACTCGTACTGGCTATAACGAGTGACAAAAGTTGTCTTAGGAATGTCCCCATTTCTGATCTTGATTTGGTGGTAGCCTAACCTCAAATCCATCTTGGAAAAGACTGAGGATCCAGCGAGCTGATCATACAGGTCGTTGATCCTGGGGAGCGGATACTTGTTCTTTATCATGACCAAATTAACGGGACGATAATCTACAACCATCCGGTCCGTACCATCCTTCTTCTTGACGAAGAGGACGGGGCAAGCCCAGGGAGAAGAATTAGGACGGATGAAACCCTTTTGCAAGGATTCATCAAGTTATTTCTTAAGCTCATCTAGTTCTAAGGGTGCCATCTTGTAAGGTCTCCTAGAGATAGGAGCGGTTCCTAGGATAAGATCTATGACAAATTCTACATCTCTGTCAGGTGGAATACCTAGCAGTTCCTCTGGAAAGACATCCGGAAAGTCACGGACTACCGGAATATCTTCAAGGTCTGGAAGAGGGTTGGCATTAAGAGAATAGAGCTGACGCTTTGCAACTCTAGTGGAGATGGTGACTATCTTGCCAGATGGGTTTGTAAGCTGAACAGACCTTGTGTAATAATCAATCTTGGCATAATGAGCTTTCATCCAGTCCATACCCAAGATGATGTTAATATCTGTAGACTTGAGGGCTATAAGTGATGCAAGGAATACAAGTCTGTCAACAAGGATTTCATTACCGTGGCTTATTCTGGTAGTTTGCCATCTAGACCCTGGAGTTTGGATTTCAAGTGGAGTTGGCATATCACAAAATGACATTTCGTGAAAATGAGCATAGCCTTCAGAGATGAAGGAGTGAGATGCTCTGGTATCGAACAGAACCGAAGCTGGATGACAGTTGACAAGGAGTGTACCAAGAGCGACATCCGGATCATCATGAGCGTCTTTAGCTGAGACGTGATGCACACATCCACATTTAGTGGGAGCTGACTTGACACTAATCATCTTGCGTGATGGCTTACCACGGCCAACAGACCTCTCATGCTGGGGTGGAGCATAATTGGTTTGAGAGCAGTCACGTGCATAGTGTCCTGGCTCTCCGCAGGTGAAACAAGTCCCTGAAGTAGGACGTGGACCCGCTTTGACAAGCGGTCTATCAATAGGCCTGGGTGGAGCATGTAACTGAACTGGGTGAGGTGCCACACAAGATGGCCTTGGTGTATAACCGGGTGGAAGAGCAGAGTTCGGAACCCAAATCCGACACTTCTGCAAAGTAGAACTACAAGAAGAACCCAAACCACGGGTGTGCTTACGAGACTCCTCGTAAGTGAGTTGAGCTGTCTCTGCCTTAATGGCCTTGTTCACAAGAGCCTGGAATGTATTGCAATGATGCAAGTGGAGATCACGACGCAACTTGGGGTTGAGACCCTTCCGGAACCTAGCCTGCTTCTTGGCATCCGTGGACACCTCTTCTGTAGCATAGCGAGCAAGGTTCTCAAACTCTCTACTGTAAGCATCAACAACCATCTTACTCTGGGTGAAACTACAGAACTCTTCTCTCTTGCGATCAATGAGGGCTTGAGGAATGTGATGTTCACGAAAGGCTTCAGTAAAATCTCTCCAGGTAGGTATCTGGCCAGCTGGAAGCATAGCCTCATAGTTCTGCCACCAAAGACTAGCAGGACCTTCCAGATGATAAGCAGCATAGGTGACCTTGTCACTTTCAGCTACGTTCGCGGAGCGCAGCTTGTGTGTGATACTACGTAGCCAGTCATCTGCATCGAGTGGTTCGATGGAATGATGGAAGGTAGGTGGTTTCAGACCAATGAAATCATAGATGGACGCTGACTCTTTGTGCTGATGGGAGGTGTTCTCCTCAATACGTGCTAACAAGCGGTTAGACTCTCGCTTGTTCTTCTCCATCTCTAACATGAACTCTGCCAACGAAGGCTGGTCGGGAGGATCCTTATCCCTACCATCTTCATGGTTCCGGCTATGAGCAATAGAACATCGGTTAACTGACGACATCCTGAAGAACCAACCAAGGAAACAAGGATGGATTCAGCATCATCATAAGGATGTAGAATATAGTACGAGGAAAAATACTATCTCTTGAACTCCTAGGACAATTCCGACAGCATAACGGCAGTAAAATGCTCGAAATGAGACATTCTGCAAAAGACGGGGTAGCACCATACTCAACATCATCACTCAAGGTTCTGAGATATTGCTAAACATGCTACACCGGAGGTACTCAAACTGGGATATCACTCAGATCAACCAAACCTTACAGACTACGGAGTAGTAACACGTGATCCTGATAGACGGAAGAGAAAGCCTAGCTCCTTAACCCCGTAGGAAAGATAGGACGACTCAGATCAGAAGGGCATGAGGTATAAGGAGTAAAAAGAGCCTTACGTTCCCTTCCACAATCAATTCCCCTATATAGCTAAAGAATTTCTAGACCCAACTTCGACCAGGTTGCCTTGGCAATCCTACATGCAGTCAGGCTCTGATACCAAAGCTGTCGGGACCCCGATATCAAGTCACATCGATCTAGCCGGTAACACCTCATATCACTTTGCGGCCTCACGCACGGTATCCCCACGGGTGTTGCCTTACCCTGGCTCGGGACCGTTTGCACCTTTTGGCTCACGTATATGATTGTGCCGCTAGCATCCATACGACAGAGAACCCGAGCCGACATGGCTAGTCGTGAACCCAAAACGTCACTAACCTATGGGGACAGGCATACATGATTCACATCGAGCATGTCGGTCAGCAGCGTGTGAATCCGGGCTATAGCACTGGGCTAACAGGCCTCCGGCAACCTGCGCTGTAGCAGGCTAGGCAGGACTCCGGATGTCACCGCATGACATTTCCCTGAAGGGACAAACACAGGAACAAAGTGAAACACATGCCGGCCAGTCAAGTGTCCTGAGCAATAGTGCTGGGCTAGCAGGACTCCGATGAACCGGGCTGTAGCGGACTACTATGGCTCGAGGAAGCACTAGACTACATTTCCTCATAAGAGAGGCTGTCAAGGATAAACAACTAGATTGTCAGATCCCACACATAGCAATACACGTCACACGTACGCATAACATGCAAGTATGTGTTGTACAACATGGCATCACAACATAACGCAAACTCATATAGATAAAGGCCCAGAAGAGCCCCTTAACATTAAATACAAACAGGGGTCAGATGACCCATCATTCAGAGCATACAAGCAATGGAAGCATTACATGTCTGAGTACAGACAACTACAAAAGAAAAAGGCTGGGAAGCCTGACTATCTACAAGTCCCTCCCAAGGGTACAAGATCGTAGCTGAGGTAACAAGCTACTCGTCGAAGTCCAAGCGGTACTACTAGTGAGACAGATGTCTCATCTGCAAAACATAAATAAAGCAAACGTGAGTACCAAGGTACTCAGCAAGACTTACATCAGATCCTATCATACATGCATTTGTATCAAGAAGGTAATGTGGGGTTTAGTTGTAGCAAGCCAACTTTGACTCAGTGGCTATCCTGTTTTACGACAATGAGAAACTTCTTTGAGATGAGGCAACGCACATGAGTCCACTAATCACCACATCAATACACTACTATGGATTCATCCCCGTCTCTCCACGAGAAGGCCATCCGTAGCACTCACACTTGCCTTGAGCATTTTAGAGTATCCACTTTAAGTTTTCTATGTACCACGTAAGCATCCAAGAAGTCCATAACCAAGGACACGTCTATTCGAATAGATCATGATAACCCTGTAGGGGTGTACTTCTTCACACACGCTCTCACCACTTATCACCATATACACATCATGTATCTCGGCAACCTTCAAGCGGAAGCCTGGCGAGGGTGTCGGCCACGACCTGACTAACCAAACAAGACTCTAATCCAGGTTTATCGCCTATTCGGGTTCCATCCGCAAGGATATCCAGCCGGGGTTTCGCTCACGGCCCCAAACTATGTGTACAGGGTTCCCGAGCCCACCATCCGGGTGCCACTCGGTACACCGGTCCACGTGTGCCTAGTCTATCCCAAGTCCACCCAGCCGGGTGCCACTCGGTAGAAAAATAGCACTACCTATAAACACCAGAAACTATTTGCAACTCCTGGACAGAGATCAAGTTGGCTAATAAGTCGAGAGGGGTCGAGTTACCGGAACCCAATATGTGGTAGTAGCTAGTCCTTGGACAACATACACAGAACTCAGTTCTTAGGGACGGTTCTAGTGAGACAACCCACCATGTACTCCTACATGGCCTCTCACCGCTACCTTTACCAAATCGTGTTCACATGCTTAACTCTCAACATCAGAACATAGCACTGTACTCCAATTCATTCCCAATGAATCAGACCTGACATACTCTAAGCAATAGCAGGCATGGCATGGCAAGAACACAACATGGCTCAAGCAACTCCTACACATGATAGTGGGTTTCAACTATTTACTCTGGCAATGACAGGTCATGCAGAGGGATGGGTTCAACTACCGCAGCATAAAGTAGCAGTTGAATCGTTGTTGTCCTAATGCAGTAAAAGGGAGCAGGAGCGAGAGAGTGGGATTGTATCGGAATGAACAAGGGGGTTTTCTTGTCTGGTAGATCAAAAGGGGGGCACTGCTCCTTTGACAGGTACTCTGGATCGATCTCTGGAGCAGAACCTATCAAGAAGGAACGGTGTCGAAAATCAAACACAAGTATATGCAACAATATGATGCATGATCATGGCATGAATATGTGATATTGTTTGAGTTAAAGCATCTAGCAATTATTTGGTTGAAGTCCATTTGAGCCAAGGGTTCAAATACAACTCCAGATTAAGCTCTTAAATATGCCATAAGTGTGTTTTCAACTATAAAGCATGTATAGGTTGGTTTGTCATGCATGAAAATGGTACAGATGGATAGATTGAATTTTTATGATCATTTTTCATATATAAATTATTTCAATCTGAGCTACGGTTGAATTTCTATGAATTTTTGAAGTTTATATCAATTTCTCGAATTCTCTAAATTATTTAAAACCCAGAAAAAATCATTATTGCGTCAGCATGACATCACAGAGGCGTCAGTAGGGCTGACCAGGTCAAACCTGACGTGTGGGGCCACACGTCAGTGACACCGGGACTAAACCCGAGTCAAACCCAGCTGACGAGGTTTTGACCGAGCACTGGGGCCCATAGTCAGTGGCTTAGGGGGGTGGATTAAGCGGCAGGGTTAGCAGCTAATCACGCGCCACGTCAGCCGCCGGAGTTTCGCCGGCGACGACCTCGAGTCACGGCGGAAGTTCGCCGGAATGAGCTGGAGGCCATGGTTTGGCACACGGAGGCCACCGGCGGGTAGCTCGTGCACGAGCGCATCCAACCGCGCTCAGGGGAGGCCGCGGGAACGGCGGAGCTCGCCGGAGCAGAGCTCGCGGTGGCGGCCGGAGCTCGGGTGGGTGCGGGGTTAGCGCTGCGGCTTGCAAACAAGCTAGTGTTTGCTCTAGCGTTGCTCCGCGGGTCGTTGCGAGTGCAACGGACGCACGCGCCAGGCCATTTGGTCCCCAGGGCTTCGCCGGCAACGAGCCTGTGGGGCGGAGCGGCTCGGCTCCGGTAGAGGAGGTGGCTAGAGGAAGCATACGAGCGCGGGGAGCAGGGGAGAAGATGACGGAGCTCACAGGGAGTCGGATGGGCGGCTCGTTTGGCTCGGGGAAGCGTCGGAGCGAGCGGGTGGCGAAGGGGATCTCCGGTGGACTGAGGTTGAAGAAGAGGTCAGGGGAGCCGCTGCAGGGCGCGTCCGCTTGTGTGGCTTGCCGGAGAGCTTGCGGACGAGGTGGCGGAGCTTCTGGACACAGCAGCGAGGCGAGGGGAGCACGGTGGCTGCGGCTACGGCGTGCGGCGGTGACGGCAGCGCTTGGGCGTTCGTGGGGGAGGTCGAGAGAGAGGAGGGGAGGTCACTGGAGAGAGGGAGAGAGGTGCGGGGCGGCGCATGGTGTCGCGCGGGGCACCCAAGCGACGAGAAGGAGGACAGGCAGGCAGGTGCCGTGGCGCGCGGAGCGCGCGCGCGCCGGGCACACGCCTCGCCTACTGGCGCGAGGTGGAGGACGGTGCGGTGGCCAGTGGGCTGGGCCAGCACAGTTGGGCCGGCACAGGGCTATGCCGCAGGTGGCCCAGGTAAGCATTTTTCCATTTTGTTTTCTTTTCTATTTTCTGATATTTGTTTCTGATTTAGTAAAAATACTAAATCATTTTATTTAATTCTGTCAAATTTTGCAGGGACCTAAGGAATTAATCCAAAGCCCCTCACCAAAATTCAGAATTATTGGACAATATTTTGTATATATAAAAATATTTATCCAACGCAAATAAATACTGGATTAATTCCAAATGCCCAAAATAATTACTTATGAGCTCTTTAAAATATTGGTTTGATTTTATCTCTGTCCAATATTTTCAGAGAGCAACATGAGCATTTTCTTGGACCCTTTTGGGGCAATTTTTACTTGGGTCATTTTCAGAAATGATTTCTGAGGGTTTCACAAATCCCCATTTCAAAGTTAAATGGAATTTAAACATGATGCAAACATGAAGGCTAGCCTAGGTCATACCAGAACTAGGGATGTGACAAACCGGTTCTTCTCCGTGAGGAGGTCTTGAATCCACAAGGGGATCTTTCCTTAGAAAGGGGGCTTGAATCCAAAGGGATCTTCTCCGAAGAGGCCGCAGTCTCTCGCACGGAGGAGATCTGATATGGATTAGCGTAGCTCTATCTCTCAAATGAGCTATCACAACGCTGACCTAGAAAGGAGGAGGGAGAGGTCTATTTATAGTCTCAATGCAAATGGGGGGAAAGTGAACACAGCCAGGTACCGGTCGTCCCGTGGCTCGTCGGCGGCCGGACGTCCGGTAGGGGCCGGTCGTCCGCACGATCTGGCTCGAATGTTGGTGTAGCGGATGTCTGGTCTGGACCGGTCGTCCGGTCGCCGGTCGTCCGGTGGCGTCAGACGTCCGCTCGTTTGGCTCGGGTGCAGGGACACCGGTCGTCCGGTCTGGACCGGTCGTCCGGTGGATTTTCAGGCGCCGGACATCCGGACCCGACCGCTCGTCCGGTGGCTGGAGCTTCTTCGACAACTCTTCTTCTTGCGTCTTCTCTTCCAGGCTTCCCTCACGGATGGTGTAGGTGATCCTTGGCGCTTGCACTCCTCCTCGTCATCCGTGAAGCTCCGACAATACCTATGCATGCACGATGGAGGGTCAAGTAGTATACCATCCTCGAAGGGGTCAAGTGAGCACGTGTAAAGGAGAGGATTCACCTTTATGTATGTGAAGTAGATGTCGCACGTGTCACTTGCCGAATGAACTCTTGACATGGTGATGTCCATAGGATGCTCCGCATCATCCCCTCCCCCTTGGGAAAGATCCGACCTCGGATCGAAATCCAAATCACCATGGGAAAGAGATGGCATCGCCGTGTAGTAGTGGTTGATCACCAAGTAGTCATCATCTTCAAGCTTGAAGTGGGCACTCTCCAATGTCGCACCATCATGGGATTCATTCAAAAGGAGCAAAGACAACAAACACTTGGAAAAACAAATTTGGTTAGCGTTAGTGCAAAACCAAGCATTCAAGAGGTGATTCACCAAAAAAGTGTCGTCATCATGCGAAGCATATGGTTTGCCAAAGGATAGTGACATGGCATGTAAGAACATAAATTGAGCACAAGCAAATATATCATGGGAACAAGCATGTGAATGTGAGGTAGTGACGCAAATATGTGTGGCAAGAGAAGAAGCATCTACCTCAAGTTCATAGCAAACATGGGCAAAGCGCTCAATGAAAGGTCTATGGTAGGCATAGGAATCATTCACAACACCAAAAGAAATGAAGTGTCTATACACATGGGTCAAGTGCAAGACAATCCAAGCATAACATGCATAGGGTGTCGTGAAGATAGTGTGGCACCCAAGAAAATAGAAAGAGCAATTGTTCATCATGTGTGAGGCAATCAAGGCATGCATGTAGCAATCAATGGGACATGTCATATATGAAGTGATGACATTGTTGCAACCAAACATATGAGAGGAGCAAGTATTCCAAGAATTGGATGCAACACACAAGGCATATATATCATGATGCATGGAATAGTGAAAATGACAAGTCGAAGCAAGATCTCTAACAAGTGTGCAATCAAGTGGTCCAAGTCTCATGGTGCAAGCAACACAAGTAGTATGATCGACAATATTCATGCTCATGGTTTTGAGATTCTCAAAAGAGAAGGATATCACCTTGAAAGCATGTCCTTGTGCGTCCTTCACAATGCCGAAGTACAAGTAAGTGCGATGTAGAATCGTTGTGGTAGAAGGTGGTTCGCTCTCAAGAGCTCGGATTGTCAACTCATGTGACGTGGAAGTTGACACGAAGTCCAAGTATCCTACACATGCACACAACAAAAGAAAGAATGTATGTGCATGGTAGATAAACACATCATCCATCATGATGGTTCTCTTCTCTTGCACATAACCATTAGAAGCACAAGTGCGTGAAGAATATGATGCAAAAATGGCAATATTCATGGCACTAGGTATATGGTGAGAATGCTATGGGGGCAAACTCATTATCAAGACTAAATGCATAATTGCACTCAATAAACGGCAAATCATCTAGCATGAGAGAGGCAACATATGGAGAGATATGACAAGAAGCAATAACAATCATGTCGTGCAAACTAGTGGAGCGAAGATGCAACACACTAGAGGAAATCATGGCAATGATGTCATGTTAGTAAATAATAGGCATAGGCAATGCACATGACATATCGCGAGCACGAACACAAAGCAAGATCATAGTATAATCATAGGCATGGGGCACAAAGATAACATGGCAATAATAAGTGATATCTCCACCAAGCTTGCAAATACACATAGAAGTTCTAGAATCAATCATCATGTGTAATGCAAAGCATGGGTCACAAATGCATGGCAAAAGCATAGGAATGATCATATCATGCAAAGTGAACATGGCAAGATGGGCATATAATATGTAATGGACAATAACCCATAGCCAAGTGAGGGCCAAGTAGAAGAAATGCACGAAGTATTAGCGTGAAGAGAGCGGTGGGAAAGGTAATCCATGGTATTCCAAGTCATCATTGCTCTCTAGAGCTTGTTTTGTCAACTCGTGGGATTGCGAGGTTGACAAGTATTCAAGGGCACCTACACAAAAGAAACACAAACGAAAGAAATTGTGCGTGTGGTAAATGTACACATCATTCATCATGATGTGTATGTGCACATGAGAGTTAGTACAAGATAAGCATCGCTCAAAGAAATTTGATGCATGGTATAAGAACATGTCATCCATCATGAAAGAATAGTTATTGTGTATAACATGATGGGGATGCAAATTGAGCATACAAGTATATGGCACATCAATAGCATGTTTATTCAAGGGAAGCATATTGTGCACATAAGTATGAGGATCATGCAATGGATGGGAGTGATCAAAATATCCTAAAATGTATGAGGAAAATATGCGGGTCTCCTCATGAGCAATATTGGAAACATCATATGGAGAAAATGGGCAACACCCAAAACAATGCATATCCGAAGGTAGGTGATCATGGCATGGCATATGAGATAAATGATGCAAAGGAAGCATATCAATATCATCACAAGAAAAACAAATGCGATAACCATGGGCTTGTCATCTATGCCATATGTGCAAATTGGGTTCATTTTTATAGCATATGCATAGTCACTATGAAGAGATTGCAAATATGACATGTGGTCGATCTCATGCATAGCATATGACAAGTCAAGCGGATTAGCAAACATGATGTGACCGAGAGAATTAGCACAAGAAATCCTATGTAACATGGCATCACAACTAATAGACTCCACATGGCAATCATCATACTCATCACAAATGGGTAAATCATCGCATGGGGAAGTCACACTAGCATGAAGCATGGAAATAGGTTGATCAACATCATGCAAGCAATCAATGTCATGATAGTCCACTAGTGGGACAAGAGCATCACCTTCACCTATGTTACCTTTGTCATTCCACTCAAGTGGTGTAGGTGAGGTGGGAAAGACCAAATGGTGGTCAAGATCATCATTGGGATGGAACCATGTGGGGGTGCATCATAGTCCACCATGGCCATCGTCTTGTCCAAAGGTAGGAAGAAGTCGTCGAGAATCGGCGCGTCATCATATAAGGGACCTAGCACCAAATGAGAAGACACAATAGAGGTAGAGGTCAAGTTGTTAGTGTTGAAAGTGGCCTCACATGACCTATCAACTATCTCACTCTCTCTATGTGGTGGTTCACTCACTCCCTCCAAATAGGTGCACTCAAACTCACATAGGGTGGAGTCACTCATCTCACTCAAGTGGTGGGGGTTGTGGCTCTCCTCACATGCGAATTGTGGTAACACATCACATATGGGGCTACTGGTGAAGTCACTCTCACTCCCAATATGGTGGCTAAAGTCACTCAAGTCATCACATGTCGCCGTGGTAGAAGGGAAAATCCCATGCTCAACCGTCTCGTAGTCGTTGTCGTGGATGAAGGCCGAAGATGGCACAACATCATGCTCGCCGTGGATGAAGGCCGAAGATGGCACATCATCACTCTCGCCTCCTAAGATGGAAGCATCATCCTTGCTCGCCACCGTGTCGCTCGCCTTCAAAGGTTGGTCCTTGAGGGTCTCCGTAGTCGTACTCGTCACCATACCGTCTTGAAAAAGAGTCATGGAGGACTCGGCATCGTCAATGCCACAAAGAGGGATGGCGTCGGACTTGGGAGTATCGACTTGGAGCTCGTCGGGCTTGGACATTGTGGTGGTACTATCCTCATGCTCGTTCTCATGGAGCTTGGTCGTCGCGAAGTGAGCTTGGGGTAGAGAAACTTTGGCCTTCATGCGTTCTTGTTCCGCCTTGAGAGCACCAATGTGGTTGTCGTCGAGGGACTTGTAGTTCTCGAGGAAGATCGTCTTGTAGATGTCGTTGTGCAATCCCATCATGAAGTGGAACTTCATCGAAATGGGGTCGTCCACGCCGGCTCATCGCAAGGCAATCTTCATCTCCTTGAAGTACTCGTAGATGGACTTGGATCCTTGGATGGTGTTCTCCAATTGGCGTTGAAGTTGTTCCTTGTAGCTTGGAGGCACAAACTCTCGCCGCAAAGCTCTCTTCGTCTTGGGCCAACTCAGGTCGTAGCTCTCTGAAGGCATGTGAAGCCACCATGTGGACGCGTAGTCGTGGAAGTTCCTTGTGGCGCACTTCACTTGATCCTCGGGAGGGACTTGATGTAGCTTGAGGTAGTCATCCATCAAATGCTCCCACTCGAGATACTCCTCGGGTTCTTGAGTCCCATAGAAAGGAATCGCGTGGTCGATGTCGAGGTCGTAGTAGCTCGTGGAAGTCGCAGACTTGAGCTTGGGGAGCTTCTCTTGAGCGTAGTCTTGAGGTGCTTGTTGGCGAAGATGCCATATATCCGAAGGCGAAGATGCCTTGAAGTCGCTTGGCGAAGATGCCAAAGTGGTTGGTGTAGCCGTAGCTCCGTCTTGGTGGTGCTTGTCTCGCGGTCTTCTCTTGTAGTCATGAAGTATGGACTTGGCATGAAGTAGGGCTTGTTGCGACTTGTAGGTAGGCGATGGTGGAGCATCATCATGATGATGGTCTCGTTGTCGTGCTTGAGCTCGTAGTAGATGTCGTTCGTCGTCATCTTGCACATGTTGCTTGGAGGTGAATTGCCCTTCATGACGAGGTGGATCACGAACGTGATGGTGGTCGCCATGGAGATGTGGACGTGGACGACTTGCGTTTGCATCGCTTGGGCGCTCTGAAGACTTGTGGCTTGAATGTCGCCGCCTTGAGGATGATTAAGGGGAAGAACGATTGATCAACAAGGTCCGAATCTCCTCCATCCTTGCATCTTGCTCCTCCTTTTGTGCGGAAAGCTTGTTGTTGATGTAGTTGTACACGCCGTCGTTGTTGTGGAAGACCGGAGATGAAATGCCTTGCCTATCCATCACAAGATTCGAGCCAATATGAGTGGAGAAAGAGAAGAACGAATACCAAATGTACCTTGACCGAAGTTGAAAGTGGATCAATGATCACTCCAATGTGGATAAGGAAATAGCACAATTGGTACCAATTCTTGTCGGTTTCTCACACCTACACAAGTAAGGCTTATGGTGGAGCTCGGTGAGGATAGTGGCACAAAAATTTGATGTAAAATGTTAGCAAGAGTCAATAATGTTGAAAGATAATCACAAATTCGCAAGTGTAACAAGTAGACCAATAGCAATATGTGGCACACGAAAACACACACACGGATAGATAAATGGGATCGTGCAACCAAGGATGAGCACAAAATGTGGAATCCACGGAAAACGCTTGTGTTGCACAACTCAAGAGAGACGCTAGGACGATTGCTCTATAGGCGGATACGACACTTGTGCACAACCTATAAGATGCAAAATGGATAAACTTTCTATCCCAAGTATGCTATGTATGTATGGTTCCCGGTGTTTGATCCAAGATGACCGGATATGACAATCTTATGCAATGTGGTGGATGCTATGGCACTTGCTTACAAGCTCTTTGTTCACTCTTTTTCTTTGCATAAAAGCTTTATTCTCTTTTTTTGTAAGGCCACTTTGCGAAATGCACAAACCAAGGTAGCAATTGTATATATGCGGGAACAAACTTGAGGCACACGAGATGATATGATGATACCAATATGATATGGTATGTATGCAATGTATGGTGTAGATCACTAATGTTTACAAGTAACGTTGCCGGCAATACTCAAATGGCTAGTCTCGATAGGCAAGTAACACAAAATGGGCTAGGGGTTAACAATGAAATTGCAAGGGGAATGTACAATGGAGGGGTACCACGATACCAAGATCATATGGAGGTTACCGTCCGCGGTGATGATGAGTGGCGGTGATCTTGATGGAGATACCAAGATGATGGAGACTCGTCCCTAAGTAGCCGAAACACCTTAGGAAACGGAAAAACCGCGAACTCAAAATCTCAAACGTCAAATGTCAAAATGGTGGTAGCAGAATGCGGTGGTGTTGCACTAGGCAATGCGGGAGTGGAAGTTATGGTGGTGGACTATACACGGTGTCGGAGTTGAAAGCACGGTCCCTAAGTAGCCGAAACACCTTAGGAGACACGACACACAATGCAAACAAAATTGGGTTAAGTTGGGGTGGCGGAAGTGTATAGTGGTCAAGCCTATGTAGAAGTGGTGGTGGTGGTTGAAGAAGAAGCAACCGTCCCTAAGTAGCCTAGACACCTTAGGAGACTCAAATCACTCCTCTAGCAACCACTAATGTGATGGGGAACAAAATTGGTTAGGTTGCGGAAGTCGGAGATGGTGTAGCGGATGATGTGGTGGAAACCCTAGGCAAAGATGCCAAAATTGTCAAAATTTATGGAGTCAAAAGATGTTGGTGGTATTTTTGTGAGAAGGAGGATGTCAAGAGCTTCAAAACGAGCTAAAGAACGTCAAAATCGGAGTTTGGATGAATTAGTTATGGCCGAAACAAAAATCAGCCGAAGTCAGTTTTTACAGGTAGCGGACGTCCGGAAATGGACGGATGTCCGGTCGCCGGACGTCCGGTCGGGTCGGAAATCCGGTGATTCTGCTCGGGTTATGGGTTCCGGTCGTCCGGTGGATGACGGACGTCCCGTCGTTCCAGGGGCTCCGGACGTCTGGTAAAGTGACGGTCGTCCGGTGGTCGGGGTCAACGCGAAATTTCCGATCCGGGACGTGATTTTGGGCGGAAGATGGGGATTTTGGGGTCAAAATTGATGAGATTTCGTGGATGGAAAGTGGGGAAAATTGGGGAAATGCTAGATCCACTCGAAACCAAGCAAATCCATGGATCAAAATCAACAAAACATCATCAAACCAACAAATCACAAAAAAAATTGGGGCTATTTTTGGTGGGGATTTTCGAATTTGACGAAGAACGCAACAAAATTAGGCTAGCAACACAACGGCGAGGCTCCGAAATCGTGATCAACGTGGCTCATGATACCAAGATGATGTGGGGTAGGAACCCTATAGCCCGATCTTTCACGAAAGGAGCGGATCCCGCGAAGAACGCGAAGAACACGAGGAGGGAAACGAGGGGAAAATCACGAGGGGAACACAAGAGAACACTCAAACCAACAAGAATGATCACACATGCGCTAGATCCATGAACACAAAGGGAGATACAAGATCCAAAGTCAACAACGGGCGATACAAGAGGTAACCGGTTCTTCTCCGTGAGGAGGTCTTGAATCCACGGGGGGATCTTCCCTTAGAAAGGGGGCTTGAATCCAAAGGGCTCTTCTCCGAAGAGGCCGCAGTCTCTCCCACGGAGGAGATCTGATATGGATGAGCGTAGCTCTATCTCTCAAATGAGCTATCACTACGCTGACCTAGAAAGGAGGAGGGAGAGGTCTATTTATAGTCTTAGTGCAAATGGGGGGAAAGTGAAGGGGTACATGGGCCTCAGCCCGCAACTGGACACAGCCAGGTACCAGACATCCGCTGGGGACCGGTCGTCCGGTGGCTCGTGTGCGGCCGGACGTCCGGTAGGGGCCGGTCGTCCGCTCGATCTGGCTCGGATGCTGGTGTAGCGGATGTCCGGTCTGGACCGGTCGTCCAGTCGCCGGTCGTCCGGTGGCGTCGGGTGCAGGGACACCGGTCGTCCGGTCTGGACCGGTCGTCCGGTGGATTTTCAGGCGCCGGACGTCCGGACCCGACCGGTCGTCCGGTGGCTGGAGCTTCTTCGACAGCTCTTCTTCTTGCGTCTTCTCTTCCAGGCTTCCCTCGCGGATGGTGTAGGTGATCCTTGGCACTTGCACTCCTCCTCGTCATCCGTGAAGCTCCGACAATACCTATGCATGCACCATGGAGCGTCAAGTAGTATACCATCCTCGAAGGGGTCAAGTGAGCACATGTAAAGGAGAGAAATCACCTTTATGTATCGAGGTACCCCTCCATTGTACATTCCCCTTGCAATTTCATTGTTAACCCCTAGCCCATTTTGCGTTACTTGCTATCGAGACTAGCCATTTGAGTATTATCGCCAACGTTACTTGTGCACATTAGTGATCTACACCATACATTGCATACATACCATGTCATATTGGTATCATCATATCATCTCGTGTGCCTCAAGTTTGTTCCCGCATATATACAATTGCTACCTTGGTTTGTGCATTTCGCAAAGTGGCCTTACAAAAAAAAGAGAATGAAGCTTTTAAGCAAAGAAAAAGAGTGAACAAAGAGCTTGTAAGGAAGTGCCATAGCATCCACCACATTGCATAAGATTGTCATATCCGATCATCTTGGATCAAACACCGGGAACCATACATACATAGCATACTTGGGATAGAAAGTTTATCCATTTTGCATCTTATAGGTTGTGCACAAGTGTCGTATCCGCCTATAGAGAAATCGTGCTACCGTCTCTCTTGAGTTGTGCAACAAGAGCGTTTTCCGTGGATTCCACATTTTGTGCTCATCCTTGGTTGCACGACCCCATTTATCTATCCGTGTGTGTGTTTCCGTGTGCCACATATTGCTATTGGTCTTCTTGTTACACTTGCGAATTTGTGAATCTCTTTCAACATTATTGACTCTTGCTAACATTTTACATCAAATTTTTGTGCCACTATCCTCACCGAGCTCCACCATAAGCCTTACTTGTGTAGGTGTGAGAAACCGACAAGAATTGGTACCAATTGTGCTATTTCCTTGTCCACATTGGAGTGATCAATGATCCACTTTCAACTTCGGTCAAGGTACATTTGGTATTCGTTCTTCTCTTTCTCCACTCATATTGGCTCGAATCTTGTGATGGATAGGCAAGGCATTTCATCTCCGGTCTTCCAAAACAACGACGGCGTGTACAACTACATCAACAACAAGCTTTCCGCACAAAAGGAGGAGCAAGATGCAAGGATGGAGGAGATTCGGACCTTGTTGATCAACCGTTCTTCCCCTTCATCATCCTCAATGCGGCGACGTTCAAGCCACAAGTCTTCGTAGCTCCCAAGCGATACAAGCGCAAGTCGTCCACGTCCACATCTCCATGGCGACCACCATCACGTTCGTGATCCACCTCGTCATGGAGGGCAATTAACCTCCAAGCAACATGTGCAAGACGATGACGAACGATATCTACTACGAGCTCAAGCACGTCAACGACACCATCATCATGATGATGCTCCACAAGCGCCTACCTACAAGTCGCAACAAGCCCTACTTCACGCCAAGTCCATACTTCATGACCACAAGAGAAGACCGCGAGACAAGCACCACCAAGACGGAGCTACGGCTACACCAACC
Source organism: Triticum dicoccoides (assembly GCF_002162155.2). NCBI lineage: Eukaryota > Viridiplantae > Streptophyta > Magnoliopsida > Poales > Poaceae > Triticum > Triticum dicoccoides. Next base: position 325,363,210 of record NC_041386.1, read on the forward strand.
ACTTTGGCATCTTCGCCAAGAGACTTCAAGGCATCTTCGTCTTCGCATATATGGCATCTTCGCCAACAAGCACCTCAAGACTACGCTCAAGAGAAGCTCCCCAAGCTCAAGTCTGCGACTTCCACGAGCTACTACGACCTCGACATCGACCACGCGATTCCTTTCTATGGGACTCAAGAACCCGAGGAGTATCTCGAGTGGGAGAGTTTGATGGATGACTACCTCAAGCTACATCAAGTCCCTCCCGAGGATCAAGTGAAGTGCGCCACAAGGAACTTCCACGACTACGCGTCCACATGGTGGCTTCACATGCCTTTGGAGAGCTACGCCCTGAGTTGGCCCAAGACGAAGAGAGCTTTGCGGCGAGAGTTTGTGCCTCCAACCTACAAGGAACAACTTGAACGCCAATTGGAGAACACCATCCAAGTATCTAAGTCCATCGACGAGTACTTCAAGGAGATGAAGATTGCCTTGCGACGAGCCGGCGTGGACGACCCCATTTCGATGAAGTTCCACTTCATGATGGGATTGCAGAACGACATCTACAAGACGATCTTCCTCGAGAACTACAAGTCCCTCGACGACAACCACATTGGTTCTCTCAAGGCGGAACAAGAACTCATGAAGGCCAAAGTTTCTCTACCCCAAGCTCACTTCGCAACGACCAAGCTCCATGAACGAGTATGAGGATAGTACCACCACGATGTCCAAGCCCGACGAGCTCCAAGTCGATACTCCCAAGTCTGACGCCATCCCTCTTTGTGGCATTGACGATGCCGAGTCCTCCATGAATCTTTTTCAAGACGGTACGGCGACGAGTACGACTGCGGAGACCCTCAAGGACCAAGCTTTGAAGGCGAGCGACATGGTGGCGAGCAAGGATGATGCTTCCGTCTTAGGAGGCGAGAGTGATGATGTGCCATCTTCGGCCTTCATCCATGACGAGAATGATGTTGTGCCATCTTCGGCCTTCATCCACGACTGCGAGACGGTTGAGCATGGGATTTTCCCTTCGACCACGGCGACATGTGATGACTTGAGTGACTTTAGCCACCATATTGAGAGTGAGAGTGACTTCACCACTAGCCCCATATGTGATGTGTTGTCACAATTCCCATGTGAGGAGAGCCACAACCCCCACCACTTGAGTGAGATGAGTGACTCCACCCTATGTGAGTTTGAGTGCACATATTTGGAGGGAGGGAGTGAACTACCACATAGAGAGAGTGAGATAGTTGATAGGTCATGTGAGGCCACTTTCAACACTAACAACTTGACCTCTACCTCTATTGTGTCTTCTCATTTGGTGCTAGGTCCCTTATATGATGACGCGCCGATTCTCGACGACTTCGTCCTACCTTTGGACAAGACGATGGCCATGGTGGAATATGATGCACCCCCACATGGTTCAATCCCAATGATGATCTTGACCACCATTTGGTCTTTCCCACCTCACCTACACCACTTGAGGGGAATGACAAAGGTAACATAGGTGAAGGTGATGCTCTTGTCCCAGTAGTGGACTATCATGACATTGATTGCTTGCATGATGTTGATCAACCTATTTCCATGCTTCATGCTAGTGTGACTTCCCCATGCGATGATTTACCCATTTGTGATGAGTATGATGATTGCCATGTGGAGTCTATTAGTTGTGATGCCATGTTACATAGGATTTCTTGTGCTAATTCTCTCGGTCACATCATGTTTGCTAATTCGCTTGACTTGTCATATTTGCAATCTCTTCATAGTGACTATGCATATGCTATAAAAATGAACCCAATTTGCACATATGGCATAGATGACAAGCCCATGGTTATCGGCATCTGTTTTTCTTGTGATGATATTGATATGCTTCCTTTGCATCATTTATCTCATATGCCATGCCATGACACCTACCTTCGGATATGCATTGTTTTGGGTGTTGCCCATTTTCTCCATATGATGTTTCCAATATTGCTCATGAGGAGACCCCCATAGTTTCCTCATACATTTTAGGAGATTTTGATCACTCCCATCCATTGCATGATCCTCATACTTATTTGCACAATATGCTTCCCATGAATAAACATGATATTGATGTGCCATATACTTGTATGCTCAATTTGCAGCCCCATCATGTTATACACAATCACTATTCTTTCATGATGGACGACATGTTCTTATACCATGCATCAAATTTCTTTGAGCGATGCTTATCTTGTACTAACTCTCATGTGCACATACACATCATGATGGATGACATGTACATTTACCACACGCACAATTTATTTCGTTTGTGTTTCTTTTGTGTAGGTACCCTTGAATAATTGTCAAGCTCGCAATCCCACGAGTTGACAAAACGAGCTCTAGAGAGCAAAGATGACTTGGAATCCCATGGATTACCTTTCCCACCGCTCTCTTCGCGCAAATACTTCGCGCATTTCTTCTACTTGGCCCTCACTTGGCTATGGGTTATTGTCCATTACATATTATATGCCCATCTTGCCATGTTCACTTTGCATGATATGCTCATTCCTATGCTTTTGCCATGCATTTGTGACCCATGCTTTGCATGACACATGATGATTGATTCTAGAACTTCTATGTGTGTTTGCAAGCTTGGTGGAGATATCAATTATTATTGCCATGTTTGCTTTGTGCCCCATGTCTATGATTATACTATGATCTTGCTTTGTGTTCGTGCTCGCGATATGTCATGTGCATTGCCTATGCCTATTATTTACTCACATGACATCATTGCCATGATTTCCTCTAGTGTGTTGCACCTTCGCTCCACTAGTTTGCACGACATGATTGTTATTGCTTCTTGTCATATCTCTCCATATGTTGCCTCTTTCATGCTAGATGATTTGCCATGTATTGAGTGCAATTATGCATTTAGTCTTGATAATGAGTTTTCCCCCATAGCATTCTCACATATATTTGGATATTTTGACATATTCCTTATGAAGCATGCTTGTCTTACCTCTTTGCACCATATACCTAGTGCCATGAATATTGCCATTTTTGCATCATATTCTTCACGCACTTGTGCTTCTAATGGTTATGTGCAAGAGAAGAGAATCATCATGATGGATGATGTGTTTATCTACCATGCACATACATTCTTTCTTTTGTTGTGTGCACGTGTAGGATACTTGGACTTCGTGTCAACTTCCACGTCACGTGAGTTGACAATCCAAGCTCTTGAGAGCGAACCACCTTCTACCACGATAATTCTACATCGCACTTGCTTGTACTTCAGCATTGTGAAGGATGCACAAGGACATGCTTTCAAGGTGATATCCTTCTCTTTTGAGAATCCCAAAACCATGAGCATGAATATTGTTGATCATACTACTTGTGTTGCTTGCACCATGAGACTGGACCACTTGATTGCACACTTGTTAGAGATCTTTCTTCAACTTGTCATTTTCACAATTCCATGCATCATGATATATATGCCTTGTGTGTTGCATCCAATTCTTGGATTACTTGCTCCTCTCATATATTTGGTTGCACCAATGTCATCACTTCATATATGCCATGTCCTATTGATTGCTACATGCTTGCCTTGATTGCCTCACACATGATGAACAATTGCTCTTTCTATTGTGTTGTGTGCCACACTATCTTCACGACACCCTATGCACGTTATGCTTGGATTGTCTTCCACTTGACCCATGTGTTTAGACACTTCATTTCTTTTGGTGTTGTGAATGATTCATATGCCTACCATAGACCTTTCATTGAGTGCTTTGCCCATGTTTGCTATGAACTTGAGGTAGATGCTTCTTCTCTTGCCACACATATTTACGTCACTACCTCACATTCACATGCTTGTTCCCACGATATATTTGCTTGTGCTCAATTTATGTTCTTACATGCCATGTCACTATCCTTTGTCAAACCATATGCTTCACATGATGACGACACTTGTTTGGTGAATCACCTCTTGAATGCTTGGTTTTGCACTAATGCTAACCACATTTGTTTTCCAAGTGTTTGTTGTCTTTGCTCCTTTTGAAGGAATCCCAAGATGGTGCGACATTGGAGAGTGCCCACTTCAAGCTTGAAGATGATGACTACTTGGTGATCGACCACTACTACACGGCGATGCCATCTCTTTCACATGGTGATTTGGATTTCAATCCGAGGTCGGATCTTTCCCAAGGGGGAGGGATGATGCGGAGCATCCTATGGACATCACCATGTCAAGAGTTCATTCGTCAAGTGACACGTGCGACATCTACTTCACATACATAAAGGTGAATCCTCTCCTTTACATGTGCTCACTTGACCCCTTCGAGGATGGTATACTACTTGACCCTCCATCGTGCATGCATAGGTATTGTCGGAGCTTCACGGATGACGAGGAGGAGTGCAAGCGCCAAGGATCACCTACACCATCTGCGAGGGAAGCCTGGAAGAGAAGACGCAAGAAGAAGAGCTGTCGAAGAAGCTCCAGCCACCGGACGACCGGTTGTGTCCGGACGTCCGGCGCCTGAAGATCCATCGGACGACCGGTCCAGATCGGACGACCGATGTCCCTGCACCCGAGCCAAACGAGCGGACGTCCAACGCCACCGGACGATCGGCGACCGGATGACCGGTCCATACCAGACATCCGCTACACCAGCAGCCGAGCCAGATTGAGCGGACGACCGGCCCCTACCGGACGTCCGGCCGCCCACGAGCCACCGGACGACCGGTCCCCAGCGGACGTCCGGTACCTGGCTATGTCCAGTTGCGGGCTGAGGCCCATGTACCCCTTCACTTTCCCCCCATTTGCAATAATACTATAAATAGACCTCTCCCTCCTCCTTTCTAGGTCAGCGTTGTGATAGCTCATTTGAGTGATAGAGCTACGCTCATCCATTACGGATCTACTCCACGAGAGAGACTGCGGCCCCTCTACGGAGAAGATCCCCTTGGATTCAAGACCCCCTCTTGGGTGGCCCCATCAAGACCTCCTAACGGGGAAGAACCGGTTACCGTGTATCGTCCATTGTTGACTTTGGATCTTGTATCTCTCTTTGCGTTTCGAGGATCTAGCACATGTGTGATCTATTTCTTGTTGGTTGAGTGTTTCTCTTGTGTTTCCCCTCGTTTTCCCCCTCATGTTCTTCGTGTTCCTCGTAGGATCAACTCCTTTCGTGAAAGATCGGCCATCTAGGGTTTCACCCTACATCAATGTTGCAGGACTTAAACAGGGGGAAGAGCCGCTATCAAGCCTCCTCTTCAACCTTGAACGCCATCGTCACCCGCTTTGGGAGCCCCGTCGTCGACAATGTTGCCGCCATCCTTGCCATCAGCCATGGCCGCCTGGTCGGCGCATAGGAACCTCCGCAGCAGGGCCTCCACCTGATCCTTCACGGCTTTGGCAGCGGCGGTGTAGAGCTCAGGGTCCATAGGCTCGAGCAAGGCACCGAGGTCAAAGCCGATGTCCCGGAGATAGATGTGGCTAAAGACGCGCCTTACAGCCGAGGTGGAAAGCGTGTGGGCCTCTCCCTCCACCATGGGGCCCACTCCGACGACGAGGCCCGCAAGCACCAGGATGAGCTTAAGGAGCGGCCTGGCGGGGCCCTCCTCCGGAATCATCAGCGGCTTCTCATACCCTCTCCCATAGAGATCCTGCAATGCCTTGCGCGATCTCAGCCCGAGGTAGTCGAAGGCGGCGCGCCCCGCGGCGGCCGCCTTCTCAGCAGTGGTGAGGAGTTTCTCCCTGCCTTCAACTGAGCTTCGTCCTCGGAGACGAGCTTGGCATGGGCCGCCTGGGCCGCCTCCACCTTCTCCTTCAGGTTGTCAAGGCGACCGTGCTTTGTGGCTTGTTCTCGGGCCACCTACTCCAGCTCGGCGTCACGGTCGGCGACAACAGCCTCCTGATCCTTCAGCTTCTCCTCCTGCTCCTCGAGCTGGCAGGTGCGGGCGACCTGCTTGTCACGGAGGGTCTTTAGCTTGGCCTTCGCCGCATGGCAGTGCCCCTGCACGGCCTCTGCGTCCTTTAACGCCACGTCGTGAGCAGCTGCGGCTACACTGGCCACCTTCCGTCCCTCCTCCTTAGCCGCCCCGGCATGGCCCCAGGCTGCCCTGATGGACAAGTCCACCTGGAGCCACCTCAAGACCAGCTCCAGACTCATTGCGCCAGTCGGGGCCACGAAGATCCTCCTGAAGTCGGTTTAGCACGAAGAGGGCCTCCTCCAGAGCACTGAGCGCAGTGGAGTAACCGCGGCTAGCCGCCATGACGGCTGGGGGAGGAGGCAGCGCCGACGTCAAGGTTGGCGAGGCAACATCAGCAAAGAGGGATGGGGGCTCCGGAGCCCTCAGGTCGTCAGCAGGTGTGCTGAGGGCGAACGCCTCAAGAGAAGACTTGGCCACAGGGACAAGCTGCACCTGAGGCTGGACCCCTGAGCCTCGGGAGGCGGTCCTATCGCAGCAGTGCATGAGGAAGCCCCATCCTTCTACGCCGGAGTCGTCACGACCATGGCAGGCCGCTGGGCCTCGGAGGCCCCGGTGCCCTCCTTGCTCCTCTTCGCCACCAATGTTAGCTTGTCCATCAAGATGAAGATAATGAGCACTACGTCAAGATCAAAAAGCAAGCGCAGGCGGATACACTTACTGGTCCTCGGCGACGTAGTCCCATTTCCTATTTAGGAGCGTGATACCGCCAAGCTTCCTAGGCACGAGCGTCTCCGCGCTCTCACGAGCGGATGAGCATGCGGTGGCCAGATCTGCGGCAGCGGCAGGGTGGAGGCGCCAGCCTGGGGAAGCAACGCCGATCTGTCCTTCTTTGGGGTCCCCTACCTCGGCCTCTTATGGGGGGTGCCCCCGGACCTCGTGGTGACCCTGGTGGAGAACGGTGACTCCCTCATTGGGTGCTCGCCGGCATCGTCATCATCAGAGAAGGCGCATAGGAGCTCGCTTCCACCTCCTCCAAGGTCGCCTCTAAATCTTCCTTCTCCTCCTTGGACTCGCCGTAGGACACCGGCACCAGGGAGCCCAGGGGCTAGGAAAGCTTCAGTGGCACGAGTCCGTGCTCGTTGAAGACAGGCATGGCGGTGGCCGCCTTCTCCCCGTCGTTGCGGCGATACAATGGGAGATGGGCCTCAGGTGGCCGTCCTAGTCCTTCTCCAGCAAGGTGCGCACGGTCTTGCTCAGCTCCTCATCGGACAGCTCACCCGGGCACAACTGGAGGTCGTCTTCTGCACCCTTGAAGCTCGACAGGGGGCCTGAGTGCGCGTGGAGTGGGGCCAGGCACTGGGTCAGGAACTCCTTGATGCTTGTGGCCCCCGTCAGCTCCTCTGCATTCTACTCCACCTTCAGGTCCGCCTTGATCTTCTCCAGTAGCTGCTCTGCCCAGGGATCGGTGAGCTTCTCGTGAGCCCACCGGTCCAGCTTCACCGGCATCGTGGCCAGCAGCTGCAGCAGAGCGTGGGGGCGCTTGGCATCCAGGAAGACCCACTTGTTCCGGAAGTCTTCCACATTCTGACCTGACCTCGAGATCGCATTGCTGCCATTGGCGGCGATGAAGCTGGCGCACCCGGCGCACTGGGAGCAGCCCAGCCGAAGGTAGACAAAGTGGGGAAGAGCACGACAGAGGGCATCACCCCCACAAATGCCTCGCAATAGAAGGCGAAGATCGACAGGAGGAGGATGGAGATGGGATGAAGATGGAGGGCATTGAACCCATAATGGTTGAGGATGGCGTAGAAGAAACTTGAGAAGAGGGGAACAAGCCCAACGAAGACGCTGTGTGGGAAGAAGGGGTAGAAGTTCACCCCCAAGGCCCTCGGATCGGCAGAGCCGACCCGGAGTAGCGTCTCCCCTCCATCGTTGGCGCTGTCGGCCGTCCATGGGAGCGCGGTAGCCAGATGCTTCTCCTTGGTGACGGAGGATGCACCAAGGGACAACTCGAACAAGGGGGCCTAGCGCGCAGGAGGAGCGGTAGGCTTCGCCTTCTCAGAGGTCATCCGCGGCGAGCTTGGGGGAGGGATTTAGCAGATCCGGAGGTTTTTTGAGCAGAAGGAGAAGGGGATCTGGAGCAAGACGAAGTGAAGGCAATGAAGGCTTGGCAGTAGGCACCAGCCTTTTTGTCGGCCCTGGGGAAGAGGAGACGCCCAAGTCCAATCCAGCGCCACATGTCGACCAAGGCCGCAGGCGGTTAGGGCCCGCGATGCTCCGCACTTGCCCTTTGGCTTTGCCTCGAAGCCAAGTTCGAGCGCGCCTTGGGCCCGGGGGCTACTGTTGGCATTCTGGGAATGGGGGTATCCAGACTTTCCTGCCTGTGGCCCACGTCATGGCTCCATTGACAACCTCGTACGACCCACCTTTAGAATCAATAACTCAAGACCCTCGCGAGGGGCCAAGCCTCGCGAGGCGGACGGCACCAAGACCTCCAAAAGGAGCGGCCTCCTCAGGCAGGCTCCTGAGGAGCGGAGATATCTATGCAAGCCTCACCTCGCGAGGTTCAGATGACGTTATCCATGATGACCAAGGCTAGGCGGGCGCCAGCGGGCGCAGGACGACAGTTTCGTCTCCGGTGCTAAGGAGGCAAGCGCAGGCGTGGAGTCTTGAGGAATCAGCTAAAGGTTTCAATTCCGATGCAACAAGACCAAGACCGCTAGGACGGCAAGACAGAGGTCATCGCTGAACCCACCACAACGTCACGACTAGAGGATTTTGCACGCAAAAACTACTTTTGTCAGGATAACATGTACTAGTTGTCTCCCTTCGAATATCGCCGTTGTGGGAACCCTTCCCGCCTTCATTTTGGGAAGAGGACCAAGGACACTATAAATAGGGCTTAGCCACCACCAAGGAGACGGGACGAGACGAGAGAGAGACCGGATCGGATCCATTCCATCTTCACTAGCTCACCAGCTCTCTTGAGCACAAGAACATGCCTCCTCCTGAGGTTGTTCTCCCACTGTACTAGTTCATCCTCAGCCCCTCGAGGCTAATCCACCACAAAGCAGGAGTAGGGTTTTACACCGCAAGGTCTCCTGAACCTAGGTAAACTGTTGTGTCCCGTTTCCTTCCAGTTCGTCGAGCTAGGCCATGAGATTAGTGAGTAGGCAGACTGGGGAGGTTGAGTTCTTCGCATGTAGCCTAGAGTTCGAACTTCTCATGGGTTTGCGGAATGAGAAATCCGACACTCCCCAAGCGACAACAATAGCCTGCGCTGCTGGCCGTACGGAAGGGGGCACTCCCACTGTGCAGTCCCCACCACGGCAGCCGGTGCGGGAGCCGCGGAATCAGGACCCTAACGACATCTCGATGGCCTCTTCCGACCCTCAAGCACGTCCAGGCCAATGGCGAACCTAGGAGGACCGGCGGAGAGGAGGCGCACGCATCGTCATTGAGCGACACCGCGACGACCACCGTCAGACCAATGGGTGCGATGGCCCCGGTGGCGACGAGACTGTGCTTGAGGACGATGGGTTCCTGCCTTTCGAGGTTGGGTGCCCTGCCGTTACTCGTGAGCTAGGGCATGTCTGCTAGCCGTCCCCTCGCACGTTCAAGCCAGAGATACCCGAGAAGTACGACGGGAGGCTGAATTTGACAGAGTTCTTGAGCATTTACACCATCGCTGTTCAAGCTGCCAGGGGAACAGATGAGAAGGTGTTCTCCAACTACTTCCCTTTGGTGCTCAAGTCCAATGTAAGGTCTTGGCTGACGCACCTGACGGAGAACTCCATTTCGTCATGGGCTGACATGTGTCATGAGTTCATTGGTGCCTTCACGAGCGGCCATCAAGAACCAGGACGACTTAGCGACTTGCAACTTCTCTAGGAAAAAGAAGGAGAGACTATGAAAATATTTGCACAGATTTAGCATAGTCCACAGAAATATCATAGATATCCACCCGACAGCTGTGATAGCAGACTTCCAATCCAATGTGCGCAACCGCTGGATATGTTCCAAGCTGAACGTGTGCTTGCCCAAGACTGTGAAGGAGCTATACTCCTTCGTGGACAAGTGTGCTCGGGTGGAAGAAGGGAGGAAACTTCCTGGAGAGGAGGATTGTGTTGATATCGACTCAGAGGCTGACAATTAATCCACAAGTCAGAAGAAGAAGAAGAAGAAGAAACGCAACAAGAAGTGCAAGGATAAGGCATTGATGACCATTGAAGGATCGGGCACACCTAGTACCGGCAAGAAGGCTAAGGCCGAAGTCCCTGGTAAGGAAGTTGCAGTGTGCGCTGACTGCCGGGAGGCTGCTATTGCCGAGAAGGCTGGGAAAGGCGATGGGCCGTATTAAAAGATTCATCGAACCAAAGGCCATGATCTCCAAGAGTGTCATCAGGTAAAGCAGCTTGCCAAGAAGAAGAGGGCTGAATATGAGAAGCGTGACAAGGAAAAATGTAAGAATGGCGCTCGTGGGAAGGGCCGAGGCGGTGAAGTAAATCGTCCCGGCAAGGCTTTTCAGAACCAAGGAAAGCCCGCTAGGGGCCGCAAGAAGGAAGTTTGCAATGATGATAGTGATGGAGGGGATGAAGAGGAAACCAGCGAGCGAGAATTCCATAAGGCCACTAATGCCCTATGCATTGACGGGGGTGCATCTTTGCACTCCTCTCACCACCAACTAAAACAATGGGCGTGTGAGGTCAATGTCGTGGAGCCAACTGCAGAGTCTCGGAAGCCTCTCAAGTGGTCACGCACGCCCATCATCTTTGACAAAGAGGAGCATCCTGACCGCACCACCGTGGTAGGGTGCTTGCCGTTGTTGGTCTCTCCAACAATTCACAACCTCAAAGTCACAAAAATGTTGGTTGATGGCGGGGCCGGGATGAACCTGATTTCCCCAAAGGTGATTAGCAAGCTTCAGATATTAGAGGAAGAGCTAAATGTTACGGGCACGTTTGAAGGAATCAATCCTGGCAGGAGTCATCCTAAGGGAAAGATCACGTTGCCAGTAACATTTAGGGGAGAATTAAACTACCGGACTGAGAAAGTTGTGTTTGATGTGGTTGACTTCCCCCTACCATACAATGGGATCCTTGGACGGCTAGCCTTGGCAAAAATTATGGTGACATCCCACTATGCCTACAACAGTTTGAAGATGCCAGGGCCAGTGGGAGTCACTGCCATTCCATTAGATGAGAAAGACACAATTATTTTCATGGACAAGATGTACCGGGACGCAGTCGCGGCAGAGGCTGCAGCAGTGGCAGTTCCCGCCAAGGAAAACAAAGGGAAGAAGAAGGATAGCAGGGACACCAGCAAGGAATCCGGGAAGCATACCCCTCTGGAGTGCGCTGCGCCTGTCGTTGACTTGCCGGAGAGTTCCAAGAGTAAGAGATTCAAGGTTGCTGCACCACATGTGAAAAAGGTCTCAGCAGGGCTGGCTGGTGTTGATGGTACTTCACTATCAGTGCCACCCTTGATGACAAATAGGAAAGCGCGGTTGTTGCCTTCCTGCGGGTGAATCTCGATGTGTTTGCGTGGAAACCATCTGATATCCCCGGTGTTCCCAGGGAGGGAATCGAGAACCACCTTGATGTCTGCCCACATGCCTGACCTGTCAAGCAGAAGGTCCGAAAAAAAGCCTTGGAGAGGCAGTGGTTCATTGCGGAGGAGATTAAGAAGCTTGAGGCAGCTGGTTTGGTCAGAGGAGTACTACATCCAACGTGGTTAGCAAACCCAGTAGTCGTGCGCAAGGCTAATGGAAAATGGAGGCTTTGCATAGATTGCACAAATCTCAACAAAGCTTGCCAGAAGGACCCCTTTCCCTTGCCGTTCATCGACTAAATCGTGGATTCCACTTCAAGTTGTGATTTGCTCTCCTTTCTCGATGCGTACTCTGGGTACCACCAGATCTTCATGTCCATGGAAGACGAAGAGAAGACCTCATTCATCACCCCTTGTGGTACGTACTCCTTTGTGTGCATGCCTTTCGGGTTAAAGAGTGTTGGGTCCCCTTTCGCAAGAGTAGTCCAGATTGGTTTTGAGCCACAGTTGCACAGAAACATTGAAGCTTATATGGACGATACTGTGGTCAAAACAAAGGACAAAGCAACCCTCATCCAGGATCTGGAAGAGACACTTTCTAATCTGCGCAAGATCAACTTGGAGCTGAATCCAGAGAAGTTTGTGTTTGGTGTTACCTCTGGCAAGCTACTTGCGTTCTTCATGTCCCATCGTGGGATCAAAGCCAACCCCGACAAGATCAGGTCTATTGAGCAAATCCAAGCACCCAAGACACTCAAAGATGTGAGGCGTTTGACATGGTGCGTTGACGCGCTCAGTAGATTTATCTCTAAGTCTACCGAGCGCGCCTTACCGTTCTTCAAAATCTTGAAGAAGGCAAGGGTTATGAAGTGGACCCCGAAAGCAGACACAACATTACAAGACTTGAACGCCTGTTTATCCTCTGTACCCACTTTGGTTGCACCCAAAGCAGAAGAGTCGTTGCTGCTATACTTGGCGGCGACTAATCAAGTGGTTAGTGCAACCCTAGTGGCATAGATGGAAGTAGAGGAAACAAAGAGTGAGCAAAGCCTGGCATGACCGGATGAGGATTAGGGCAAAGTTGAGCACAACAGCAGGGGCAACCCCAAGGATGCGGCATGAGAGAAAGTGGTGCAGCGCCTAGTGTACTTCTTTAGTTCCCCATTACAGGGGGGCTAGATCGAGGTACTCTGGCGTGCAAAAGTTGATTTTTGGCCTCATCATGGCCTCAAGGAAACTGGACCACTAATTCCAAGACCATGAGATCACGGTTGTCACTAGCTTCCCGTTGCAAAGGATACTCCGGAACCCTGAGGCTACTAGAAGAATAGTGGAGTGGGCTTTGGAGTTATACAGCTTTGGCCTGAAATTTGAGAGCACATCAACAATTCAGAGAAGGGCATTGGCAAAATTTATTGCAGAATGGACGCCAACCCCTGATGAAGAGGTACTAGAAACAGTTATCCCCAGCAAGGAAGCGCGCCAAGAATGGATTATGTATTTCGATGGTGCCTTCTCCCTGCAAGGTGCAGGAGCCGGTATGTTTCTCGTTGCTCCCACTAGGGAGCACTTCAAGTACATCGTCCAGATGCACTTTCCCCGGGAGGAGGCAACCAACAATACAACAGAGTCTGAAGGGCCCCTTGGCGAGCTCAGGATTACCACGGAATTGGGAGGATCATTTCGAGGAGATTCACAACTTGTGGTGAGACAAGTCAACAAGGATTACCAAAGTCCATTGATGGAGTCATATGTTCAGGAAGTGAGGATTGGAGGACTGCTTTGACGGATTGCAAACAGAGCATGTACCCCGTGCGGAAAACAACATAGTTGATCATTTGTCAAAGTGTGTTGCGCAAAAACTCCGTGTGGAACCAGGAAATTTTGTTCTCCATCTTACTCATCCCTCCGTATCCCCAGCAGAAATGGCTCGAAAGAGGAGGAAGTTGGAATACGGTAAGCCTCTCCCGGTAGATTCTCCCGGGGCTCCTGGTAGGCACCCTGCCAAAAACAACTCCCCATCACTTGTCGGGTTGCGCCTCCTACTGGGCCACTGGTCCCCGCGGTCGTGGAACACGCTCCCGCAGATGAGCAGGTGTCGCTAGTCCTTGTTTCCAAGCCCCAGGCTCCAACTTGTGCAAGCCACATAGTCCATTTCCTCCAAACCGGAGAACTTCCCGATGAGCAAGATGAAGTTGAAAGAGTAGCCCGGAGGGCCAGTATGTATCAGTTTGTCGATGACAGTCTGTACAGAAGAAGGCCCAACGGTGTGAAATTGAAGTGCATTTGCCGGGAAGAAGGAAAGGAACTGCTGGCGGAAATACACGAAGGCATGTGCGGCTCCCACATTTGGATCAAGGGCATTAGTTGGGAAAGCATTCCGGCAAGGATTCTATTGGACCACAGCGCTCCAAGATGCGGTCAAGCTAGTTACCAAGTGTGAAGCCTGCCAGCTCCATTCGAAGAAAATCCACCTGCCTGCACAAGCTCTTCAAACAATCCTTTTGCCATGGCCGTTTTCGGTCTGGGGGCTCGATATCCTCAGCCCTTTCCCCCTGAACTGCCCGGGGCTTTGAATTATTGTTCGTTGCTATCGACAAGTTTACAAAGTTGCCATAAGTAGCTGCCATGAGAAAGGTGACTGCTCAGTCAGCTATGAAGTTCTTGAAATAATTGGTGTGCCTGCAAGGATCATTATCGACAATGGCACCCAGTTCACGAGTCGTGCCTTCATGCAATTCATTCATGCCCACGGTAGCAAGATCTCATTTGCCTCTATTGCACATCCGAGGAGCAATGGACAAGCTAAGAGGGCGAATGCTGAAGTGTTGCAAGGACTCATGACGAGAACATTTGATATGTTGTAGAAGCATGGCAAACGGTTGATTGATGAGTTGCCGGTAGTTCTCTGGTCCCTCAGAACGACACCAAAATGAGCTACCAGGCAGACTCCAGTCTCCCTTGTCTATGGGGCAGAAGCAGTTATCCCCACATAACTCATTTAAGGGTTGCCTCGTGTGCTTGCCTATGATGAAGTAGCGCAAGATCAGCACCGGCGTGATGACGATGTGCTACTCGAGGAGAACCGTCTTCGGGCTGCTATGCGTGCTGCATGGTACCATCAAGCCCTGCATCGCTATCACAGCCGCAGGGTTCATGCCCGGTGTTTTCAGGAAGGCGACCTTGTCCTTAGGCGTGTTCACTCCGCCAAAGGGGCGAACAAGTTGACACCAAAGTTGGAAGGCCCTTACCGGGTAGTACGAGTCACCAGACATGGCACAGTCCAACTGGAGACCGGAGACGACATTCAATTGCAAAGCTCAAGGAATATTGAGCATCTCCGCAAGTTCTACCCATAACACGGCTGTCGGGGCCTACCCGGCAACCACCCTTTTGTACAGGCCTTGCCCTAGCTGCATGTAACCCCTTGTACAAAGCCAGAGAAATAAACGAAGCACCGGGGGCCCCCGACAAGTTGCATGCATGCATAAGTGAGGGATTCCTGGATTAGGGGGTCTCCGGACAGCCGGACTATATCCTTTAGCCCGACTGTTGGACTATGAAGATACAAGATTGAAGACTTCGCCCCGTGTCCGGATGGGACTTTCCTTGGCGTGGAAGGCAAGCTTGGCAATACGGATATGTAGATCTCCTCCCTTGTAACCGACTCTGTGTAACCCTAGCCCCCTCCGATGTCTATATAAACCGGAGGGTTTAGTCCGTAGGGCAACATACAATCATACCATAGGCTAGCTTCTAGGGCTTAGCCTCTATGATCTCGTGGTAGATCAACTCTTGTAATACTCATGTCATCAGGAACAATCAAGTAGGACGTAGGGTATTACCTCCATCAAGAGGGCCCGAACCTGGGTAAACATCGTGTCCTCGGCCTCCTGTTACCATCTGCCTTAGACAGACAGTTCGGGACCCCCTACCCGAGATCCGCTGATTTTGACACCGACATTGGTTCTTTCATTGAGAGTTCCACTATGCCGTCACCATAAGGCTCGATGGCCCCTTCGATCATCGGTAATGATGCGGTCCAGGGTGAGGTTTTCCTCCCCAGACATATCTTCGTATTCGGCGGCTTCGCACTGCGGGCCAATTCGCTTGGCCATATGGAGGAGATCGAGAGCTACGCCCCTGGCCATCAGGTCAGGTTCGGAAACTTAAACTACACTGCCGACATCCATGGAGACTTGATCTTCAACGGATTCGAGCCCATGTCATGTGCGCCACACAATCACGACGAGCATGATTTAGCTCTGTGTCGGATAGTGTTCGGGAGAACACACCTACAACTACTCCGGCCTTCAATCTGGAGCAAACTGCAACATCCGAGGAAGGAGGGATAGACCCCGCCATGGAGGCCGTACTTTCGGTGGCGATGGAGCCGGATACTGACTTCACCCCTTACGAGAGCCGTGTCGCCGAACCACTGGATTCGTCTCCGGCTACAGACTCCGAGCCGCCTGCATCCGTGCCTATCGAATCCGACTGGGCGCCAATCATGGAGTTCACCTCCGCGGATATCTTTCAGCACTCGCCTTTCAGCGATTTGCTAAATTCATTAAGGGCTCTCTCCTTGTCAAGAGAACCTTGGCCGAACTATGTCCGGCTAGAATGGGATGTGGACGATGAAGAAATTCGCTGCCCGCCCACCACCCACTTAGTAGACACTGTCGATGATTTAACCGACATGCTCGACTTCGACTCCGAAGACATCGACGGTATGGATGACGATGCAGGAGACGAACAGGAACCACCGCCCATAGGGTGCTGGACTGCCACCTCATCATATGATATATACATGGTGGACACCCCCAAAGAAGGTAATGGCGACGAGACAGCGGAGGATGACCCCTCCAAGAAGCAAACCAAGCGTCAACGTTAGCGGCGCCGCTCTAAGTCCAGCCACAGTAAAAGTAGTGATACCGGCACAAGAGACAATAACACTCCAAATAGTGCCGAAGACAACCACAATCCCCTCCAGCACGATGTACAGCGGGAGGGTGAACAAGATAGCCCTCCAGAGCAGGCAGCAGATGAAAAATCGGAGGAGGACAATTACATGCCTCTCGCCGAAGGCATGGTGAGCCTCGGCGACGAAGAATTTATCGTGCCTGAGGATCCCGTCGAGCAGGACCGCTTCAAGCGCCAGCGTATGGCCACAGCAAATAGCCTGAAGAAAAAGCAACAACATCTTCAAGCTGATCAAGACTTGCTAGCAGATAGATGGACCGAAGTCCTTGCAGCCGAGGAATACGAACTCGAGCGCCCCTCCAAGAGTTACCCAAAGCGCAGGTTGCTACCTCACCTCGAGGAGGAAGCATTTCAGCCTGAAGTTTAGCCAGCACCCCGCCGCCACTCAATCAAAAATACCAAGGCCAGGGGCAACACACGGGACCTGCGAGACGTATTGAACAGCAGGGCAAAACATGCAAGGTCAATATATGGGTCACGGGGACGCGCGCCAACGCGGGACGATGATCGTCGTGCCGAATACACTAAAAGTAAATCTGGCCGGGCCGAGTATAACAGACAAGACTCATATGAATTGCGTCGTGATATAGCCCGGCACAGAGGCGCCGCACACCCCCTATGCTTCACTGATGAAGTTATGGACCACGAATTCCCGGAGGGTTTTAAACCCGTAAATATTGAATTGTATGATGGTACAATAGATCCCGCTGTATGGATTGAGGATTTCCTCCTTCACATCCACATGGCTCACGGCGATGATCTACATGCCATCAAGTACCTCGCACTAAAACTGAAAGGACCATCTCGGCATTGGCTGAACAGCTTGCCAGCAGACTCCATTGGTAGTTGGGAGGATTTGGAAGACACATTCCTTGACAACTTCCAGGGCACTTATGTGCGACCACCGGATGCTGATGACTTGAGCCATATAACTCAGCAGCCAGGGGAATCGGTCAGAAAATTCTGGAAACAGTTCCTAACTAAGAAAAAACAAATTGTTGATTGTCCAGATGCAGAGGCCTTAGCGGCATTCAAGCATAACATCCGTGACAAGTGGCTTGCCCGGCACCTCGGCCAGGAGAAGGCGAAGTTTATGGCAACCCTCACGACGCTCATGATCCGCTTTTGCGCGGGCGAGGATAGCTGGCTGGCTCGCAGCAACAACACATCAAGGAATCCGGGTACTCCGTATACTAAAGATGCCAACGGCAGACCACGTCGTAACAGACAAAAGCGCCACAACAACGGATCAAGTCAATGCCGGATTGATAGGCTCTAGATCCGGTCAGCGGAAAAAGCCATTCAAAAGAAGTACTCCGGGCCCGTCCAGTTTGGATCGCATACTGGGTCACTCATGTGAAATCCACGGCACCCCCGATAAGCCAGCCAATTACACCAACAGAGAATGCTGGGTGTTCAAGCAGGCCGAAAACAAGGACAAGGGGCTGCATAGTGATGACGAGGAGGAGCCCCGGCCGCCGAACACGAGAGGACAGAAGAGGTTCCCCCCACAAGTGAAGACGGTGGATATGATATACGCTACCCACATTCCCAAGAGGGAATGGAAGTGTGCACTAAGGGACGTTTATGCAATGTAGCCCGTCGCCCCAAATTTCAACCCATGGTCCGCTTGTCAGATCACCTTTGATCGCAGGGACCACCCCACTAGTATCCGTCATGGCGGATCTGCCGCACTGGTCCTAGACCCCATCATCAACGGATTCCACCTCACTCGAGTCCTTATGGACGGCGGCAGTAGCCTGAACCTGCTCTATCAGGATACAGTGTGCAAAATGGGTATAGATCCCTCAAGGATCGAACCCACCAAAACCACCTTTAAGGGTGTCATCCCAGGTGTAGAGGCCCATTGCATGGGCTCAATCACACTGGAAGTGGTCTTCGGCTCTCCGGACAACTTCCGACACGAACAGTTAATCTTCGATATCGTCCCGTTCTACAGCGGCTATCACGCACTGCTCGGGCGAACCGCATTTGCAAAATTCCATGCGGTACCACATTACGCATACCTCAAGCTCAAGATGCCAAGACCTAGGGGGTCATAACAGTCAATGGAAACACAGAACGCTCGCTCCTCACGGAAGAGCACACTGTGGCCCTCGCAACAGAAGCACAAAGCAGCCTTTTAAGGCAAATCACCAATTCGGCGATACAACCCCCGGACACCGTGAAGCGAGTTTGGAGTAAACTGCAACAGGATAGCCTGGCACGTTCAGAGCTAGCCTAGCAATTCGGCCCCCGTCCCAGTCCCAGCCAAGCGACGAAATCCGTGCCGCGCGTACATAATTACACACTGAAAATACCATGGGCATAGGCGGGGGCACGATCAGGGCACGTCCCGCAATGCGGCTTAACCACTCTAGGGGTTGTATACCTTTATCATTTTTTCTCTTTCAGGACCTAACTCCCTGGAAGCCCTTTCCGGCAGTACGATTGCCGGACACATTACGGGAAGGAACATCCAAGGAGACAAGAAGCTAAGATGTACATGGGAACCCACAGGTGGTCTCTAATAATAATCAATATACCCGCTTTCTACTATTTGTACGCAGCTTGCCCTTGGATAGGACATGTCAAATAGTCTTATTTTCTGCTTATTGCACTACTTGTATCAGTACGCTTCGACGTATTATTTAAAATAACAATGCATAGCATTAGTCTATTATTGCATTATTCGTCATTTTTTTCTTATATGTTCATTTACGACAACTTGCACCCGTACATTCTGGTACGGTCAGTACGCCAGGGGCTTTCGTTTACCCCATAATACGGTGTGAGAAGTCCGAACACTTTTGATAGTGCGGCACCACGAACTTATAGCATTATATGCATCAGCTCCGAATCATGTCTTGTGTCAATAGTTGGGTTTGCCCGGCTCCCATGCTTTGGTACGTTACGTTCCGCTATATCGGCTAAGGTAGCGCTGGGAGAACTACTGCGATTGTGTCCCGGTTCTTCCGGACGAGCACCTCAGTAGAGAAAGCCGAAAACTGACTGTCATGATAGGGCAAGAGCTGGTCGCTGTTCGAGAGGTCGCAAGTCCTTAAAGAGTTTTTCCGCTTCGGGTGAGGAGTCGGCCTTGCCCGACTTAGGCGTGTATAGAGCCCCAAATTCGCCCTTCCGAATACTAGGGGCTTCGCCAAAATTTAAAATTGTAGACTTCTATGGCTAAGTGAGAGTGATAAAGCCTTATAGTCCAATTGCCTGGTTCGTTGTGCTGAACACCTCCCTCGAAGGACCCAAAATTGGGATAAATAGTGCTCAAGTTTATCCCGAACAACCCAGTACTAATTACATGGGAGCAGAAGCCGACGACTGGCCAACTCTCAGATTTTAAAAACGGCCACACAGAAGGTAATATTTTAAATTAAAAAGGCGTTGCATAGCGCAAATGAACTTGTTTCACATTACAGGATCAAATGAGCATGTTCATTAAAAAATTACATCTCCGGCACATTCATCCGCCACAAGGCGGGAACCCTGTAGGACACTCTCATAATACATTTCGGGGCAGCGATGCTCCTTGCCCTCCAGCGGCCCCTCCTTCACCAGCTTCACGGCGTCCAGCTTCGCCCACTGCACCTTCGCCCGGGAAAAAGCCCAGCGCGCACCCTCGATGCAGAAGGACAGCTTTATGACTTCAAGCCGTGGGCAGGCATCCACAAGCCGCCTCACCAGACCGAAGTAGCTGTCGGGCAGGGGCTCGCCAGGCCATATCCGGACTATAAGACCCTTCATGGCCTGTTCGGCCGCCTTGTGAAGCTCTACCAGTTGCTTCAGCTGGTCGCTCAAGGGCATTGGGTGTTCAGTCCCAGGATACTGAGACCAGAACAACTTTCCATAGAGCTCCCCTCCTCAGCTCGGTAAAATTCCGCGGCATCCAGCACACTGCGGGGAAGATCTGCAAACGCTCCTGGAAGAGCTCCGAACTCGGGCAAGTAAAAGGAAAGTTTCCTTCACATGCTTGCTTTGCATAATGAATGGCTTACCCGCTGCTATCTTCTTCACCGCATCCATCTCCTGGAGGGCCTTGTGGGCTTCAGCCTTGGCGCTCCGTGCGCTTTCGAGTGCCTTCGCAAGCTCGGACTCTCGCGTCTTAGAGTAAAGCTCCATGGACTCGTGTTTTTTGGCGAGAGCCTCGAGCTCTTGCTGCACCTCGCCTACCCGGGCTTCTTGCTTTTCCCACTCAAGGCGCTCCTTGGCCACTTTGTCTTTGGCCTCGGACATTGCCTTCTTCAGGGTCGCCACCTCGGTCGTGGCCCCTGGCAAATTCATGATGATCCTATTACTTCACACCCGAACTTCTTTTTAAATATATAGACAAGGTATTGCTTACCTTTGCTCTCCTCGAGCTGCCTCTTGGTAAGGTCGAGGTCTTTCTCGGACTGCTCCAGGTCCTGCTTTATTGCAGAGACCTCCGCAGTACGTGCGGGAGCGGCCAGCAGTGAAGCCTGCACATACACATAGACATATTCTGATTAGACTCCTGGGTCATCATTTGATCCTCTATTCGGCCTTTCTTCGCGAACGCCGAATAGAGCATCAGGGGCTACTGTCTATGCGGTAATATTTTCTTATATTTTGATTGCTTACCTCAAAGCCTGTTAGGAGGCTGGTGCAAGCTTCGGTCAGTCCGTTTTTGGCGGATTGAACTTTCTCGATCATCGCACTCATGATAGTGCGGTGCTCTTCATCGATGGAAGCGCCATGAAGCGCTTCCAGCAAGTTGTCCGGTGCCTCTGGATGGACAGAGGACACCGGCATGGGCGGCTTGCCCCCTTAACGGGGGATCGCCTGCCGGAGTCCGGAACCACCGAAGGTTCCGGAGCAGTATTCGGCTGGGGGCCGAACTTGGAGCCTGTGGGAGTCTTGCTCCCTTTGCGCCTAGGGTCCGGAAGGTCGCCTCGAGGCGCCCCCAGGACTACCTCCCCTCGGCTCGGTGCCTTTTGGGACAACACCTCGACGTTGTCCGTAGGGCAAGGGGTGCAGGCAGTCAGAAGTGAATCACTATTCATATCTGACGAGTCCAATGAACCGTCTGATGACTCTACGTCAAGATGAGCTCGGTACGGACTGCATAATCATATGCGACGTAATGAGAAATAGTGCAATAAAACATACCATGAATTATATGGTGTCCGGATACTTACGACTTCGCCAGGGGCTTCTCCCTGGGTAACCATTGGTCCCCGCTGTAGGCGGACGTCGTGGAGCAGTCTGGAAGGAGGGTCCTTCCCTTCTTGGACCCTTCGGCCTCCCCGGTTAGGTCGACCTTAATTTTCTTGTCTCCCCCGGCTGGGGGGAGAACTTTCCTCCTCCTTCTCTGCGTTTTCGTGGTCGGAGTGCGCGTCGGAGTCATCGGACGATGAGTCCGATACAACCTTGCGCCAGAGACCCTTTCGGGTCCCCATGGCCTTCTTCTTGGTCTTCTTCCCCGACACCTCGTAAGATACCGGAGCCAGTATCTCCATTAGGAGAGCATCTGCAGGGTCTTCAGGCAGGGGGGCTGGTCAATCAAGCTGCTCCGCTGTCTTTATCCAGTCTTGTTAATGACATGGAAGCTTAAATCCCGTGCATGATTTAACTAGGGCAAATAAATACCCTGTGAGATATAAAAACTTACCGGATTGGCATGGCGCTGTGCGCTGAGTCCGTGGTCCTCGGTGAGGGAAGGACGTACCTCAGCGCCCTTGAACAACACCCTCCAGACGTCCTTGTGCGTCGTGTCGTAGAGCTCTCGCAGCGTCTCATGCATGGCCTGGTCGAACTCCCACAAATTGAATGCCCGTCGTTGACACGAGAGAATCCGGCGGAAGAGCATGACCTGGACCACATTGACGAGCTTGATTTTCTTGCTCATCATGTTCCTGATGCAGGTCTGGAGTCCGGTCAGCTCTACCGAAGAACCCCAGGACAGGCCCTTCTCTTTCCAGGAAGTGAGCCGCGTGGGGATTCTGGATCAAAATTTAGGGGCCGCCACCCAGTTGGTGTCGTGGCTCGGTGATGTAGAACCACCCCGATTGCCACCCCTTTATGGTCTCCACATAGGAGCCTTTGAGCCAGGTGACGTTAGGCATTTTGCCCACCATGGCGCCTCCGCACTCTGCTTGCTGGGCAACCACCACCTTTGGTTTGACATTGAAGGTCTTCAGCCACAGGCCTAAATGGGGCCTGATGCAGAGGAAGGCCTCGCACACGACGATAAACGCCAAGATGTTGAGGATGAAATTGGGGGCCAGATCATGGAAATCCAGTCCGTAGTAGAACATGAGCCCGCGGACAAACGGGTGGAGAGGAAATCCTAGTCCACGGACGAAATGGGTAAGAAAAACTACCCTCTCATGGGGTGCGGGCGTAGGGATGATCTGCCCTGCATCTGGCAGCCAGTGCACGATATCTGCGACCAGATATACGGCTTCTGGTATCTTTGTGATGTTCTCCTCCATGACGGAGGAGACCATCCACTTGCCTCCCGCTCCGGACATGCTTGGAGTGGTTTAAGAAGAAAGACGTGAACTTGGGCGCTGGAGCTCGAGTGTGCGAGAATGGGTAAGCAAGGAGGAAGAAGGCGTGGGTGAAAAGAATGAATCCTAATCCCTTTATAAGGGCGGAAGAGGCGATGCGCCTCCCCACTTGCCTGGTAAAATCGCTTATTCCCAAGCGCCGTAATTGATGGCGCGGTTGGGTTACCCACGTCCATATTGATGAGAATCCCGTAATAAGGGGGACACGATCTCTGCTTTGACAAGACGTGTCAAGAAAACTGCTTCGCGATATGTGCGGTGTTGGTTGCGAAAAACGGTTTGAATAATGACCGGGCCATGACGTGATGTCATGCTGTCAAAACGTGTCAGCAGATTAGATTTGTGGAAATATTATTCTCTCTACGGTGGTATGTGGAACTTGTTTTGCAGAGCTGGACACTATCCTTGTGTTCAAAATCTTCCATGGAGTATTCGGAGGAGGAACCCGCCTTGCAATGCCGAAGACGAAACTGCGGGCCGGACTCATCGTCATTGAAGCCTAGTTCAGGGGCTACTGAGGGAGTCCTAGATTAGGGGGTCTCCGGACAGCCGGACTATATCCTTTAGCCGGACTGTTGGACTATGAAGATACAAGATTGAAGACTTTGTCCCATGTCCGGATGGGACTTTCCTTGGCATGGAAGGCAAGCTTGGCAATACGGATATGTAGATCTCCTCCCTTGTAACCGACTCTGTGTAACCCTAGGCCCCTCCCGTGTCTATATAAACCGGAGGGTTTAGTCCATAGGACAACATACAATCATACCATAGGCTAGCTTCTAGGGTTTAGCCTCTATGATCTCATGGTAGATCAACTCTTGTAATACTCATATCATCAGGAACAATCAAGCAGGATGTAGGGTATTACGTCCATCAAGAGGGCCCGAACCTGGGTAAACATTGTGTCCCCTGCCTCCTGTTACCATCCACCTTAGACGCACAGTTCGGGACCCCCTACCCGAGATCTGCCGGTTTTGACACCAACAATAAGCATTTCATGAGTATTGCATGCATAATTATTTCATAAGCACTGCATGTGCATATTGATAAGATCGCATCTTGCATCATTTCCAACTATAGGTTCCAGCCGAGAACTTGGACTCTGAAGGAAGCTGGAAGATGAACGAACACTGCGATCTCCGGCAAGCCAAGCAGATAAGTTCTATCTCTTGTCTGTATGAATTCTGTAAGCGAAAACTTGTGCATAAGAAAACCTCGCCGCTTTTTGAAACTTAGCTGCTCCCATCCCTGGACTCGAATGTTGCTTCGGCTAGGATGGTCGCAGTGGCCTCCGATGAAAAAAACTGGCGGGGGGCTGGTCCCTTGTTTACGCCTGGTCGGCCTGGTTCCCAGGCAACAAAATATAGGGTACCGGCAGGATAGTCTCCCGGATAAAACTCGTTTATTTAAAGATAAAGAGGCACTCCACCTCTGCATGGACATATACATGCGCGAGTCCCTAGCAAGGTTCATCTTTTTCATTAATATGCTAATCAAACAAGTACAGACCTTACAGAACACAAACATGGACTCAAGATATTACATTATTTGAACTAAAAGTTGGGGAGTGCCTATAGATTTAAGATTTAAAAAAGATAAGTGCCCCGTGATGCCTTTGCCCTTGTGCATCTCCTTCAGGCTATTACAGGGAGGGACCAAGGAAGCAAGAGGCGGGACCGGCTGGGATTCGACACCTCCCCGGCATCAGGACAACACTGTCCCCTGGCTGGGAGGAAGGAACCAAAGGGCAGGAGGGGCTGTGGCACTGAAGGAAGCCCATACAGCGGTTGCAGAGTCATTGGCAGACATGACTCGTCGGAACGGTGCCCCCCGTTCTTGGCGCGTCGTGGGTTGCTGCTACCTCCAGTACCGCTGCCGTTCGAAGATCCCGTCGCGGCAGCCGTGTTGGGCACCATGCTCTCTGGGGAACCCCCCACAAAGAGCAAGGTCGTCCCCGACGGCCCTGATATCAGAAGGCACCATGCATCCGGAAGATATGAGTAGAAACAAAGAGCCCTCCTGCATGGCGAACGGACGATGCCCTGGGAGATTGGGTCCAACCCTTTCAGCAGTGAACCCGTTCTGCGACCTCCTCGCCAGCGCCGCGAAAGAAGGAGGAATGGGCCACGATCGACTACCGCGCCCTATGTCCACTACGGACCATGGTGCGGTGTCGCTTGCATCGCGTTCCACTACAATTGAAGCCTCGGGCGGCCCAATGACAAGCACACCGAAGTCGCCACCCGCGCGTCCTCGTGAGACTTGCAGGAACATGGGAAAGAAATCCCGCTCCAGCGAAGGCATAACCATGCCTCGTCTAGAGTAGGACCAGACTCACTCCCCAAGCATCAGCATCCGATGCCGCCAACCTCAAGTTACTACCTGGGGCCTGGCCCCAGGTTCTCTTCTCCAGCATGCAACAGGAAGCCGATGATGGAGGAGAAGGCAGGCAAGGATGAATGACTTCTCTCCTCCCGCCCCTCCTTTTATAGGCGGGCCGGGGAAGAGAGCCGATCCCTCGGTGGGAGACCGCCGCCCTCCTCCACCAATTCAAGAAGGCTTGGCCACCGCCTTGATGCTCTTCCACACCGCGCGTCTCTGTTACCTACCACGCACGATGCCTGCGACATACGTGGCTAAGGATATGGCCGTGGTGGGAAGAATGAATTGACAGTTACACCCCCGTGCGTTAAAGTGATTCACGGGAAATTACCAGAGTGGCCCCACCATGATTGGCTTTACACGACATGCGGGAAAACCAGAAACAGGCTCAGGATCAAGATTAATGAAGAAGCAAATAAGACCTCAAGGGGCCAGCCACTTCCACGCCGCTGCCTATTCACTTGTTAGGGCCTGCCCTGACGACGCCTGGAAGCACGTTCGGGACAGGCCCGGGGTCTTCTATCGGTGCAACAAACCCTGGGTCTGTTGCCTAGACTGTGCACTGGGACGAGAACAAGACCACAACTCCAAGATCAGATTGGAGCGCAAGGCACCAGCCTTTTGAAGGATCCAACATGCGGATCAAGAAGACCAAGAAGAGCCAGAGAAGCAAGATGTTGCCTCCCTTGCCCGGCAGGCGAGCCCGGTGACGACGGGTTCCCCCGGAAGCAAGCATTCAAGGCGTCCCGACATGCCTGATGTGGCTTACGGAGGCAGTACCACCCCACTGCACCACCTCATCACGACCCAAGTCGTCAATCAGTGTGGTGTTAAGTTACAAGGTGACCAAGTGGCTGCTAGCCACCACTATGTAGCCACTTCCTACAGAAAATGCCTACAAGTGACACCCGTCATGCGACGTGTTGAGCAAGCAGGTGCAAAGCTGGCAAAACAGCCTGGTAGGGCCTTCCGGCCGAGCTGTGCGGTGACTTTGAACGACACATTTAATGTGCTCTGTCAGCCTACAGAGTTATGTATGATAGCACTATTTGCTATCTAATCAGTGCATAATGACATATTTACACTATAGTGACCCCTTCTATCTAATCCATGTTGTGACTATGATGACCTCCTCACACTCATACGTGCGTAGCCACTCTCACCCCAAGGCGGCCCAGCCGGGCAAGTGGGCTCCGTTCACCACCATTTGTTCACCCCTTCTATCTAATCCATGTTGTGACTAAAGTAGGAGTAGGGTTTTACGCATGATGACGACCCGAACCTGAGTAAAATTTCCAGTGTGATCTATGTCATGCAAATCCACGCTCTTCCACTCTTTGTGCAACGTGCCGTCCCCCCACTGAACCAAAAAGGGACTCTTGGTTCCATAGGTGGTCGTGGTTTCCCGCGACAAGGTCCTTCGGCTTCACGATTGTTACCTTTCCCATGACCACCTTTTGGGCCTTGATGTCGTAGAGTAGTGTGCATGGGGTATCGTCGGCCTAAGAAGAAGACATGTTTGCGACGTCAAACATTCGGAAGGCAACTGAAACAGAAGACTATAGACATGTTGGCGGTATGATGCATAATTACTGTGAGGGCATCGAGCTAAGCCATAGACGAAGTCCCAACAAGCATGCCAGAGACGAAGGTCGGGCTGCTATGAATAGGAGCAGGACCTTTTGCGGTTGCTTTATCAGGTGCTGGTGGTGTGATGTTCACCAAATTGCTCCCGACGTAGCCGGGAAGGGGAAAGTCCTCTAGCCCTTTATTTAGATTGCTCTTCCACCAATTGATAATTGTCGGAATCAAGCTGGTAATAGTTGAAGATTGGAAGTGAGCCTTGACGCCAGCCTCCACGTCATTGACCGTTGCATTGACTACCCCGAGCAACTCTTCTTTGGTCTCAGCTTTGGTCTTATTGACCGCAATTGCGACCTTCTCGTTGATGGTCTACTGAGTGAGCAACTGTCTCTTCCTTCTTTCCTCTGGCTCCTCTCGGTAGCACGTCTTCCATGAGGCACCATCTCCGACGCCGTGCACACATCGATAGGATGGTGCTTTGTTCATCGGGACCTTTTTCAGTATGTTCAGGGCCCGGTTGAATGGGGTGTCCCACTTGGGCCTCGCCGACGACTGTGACGACTCGTTGCTCTCAGCTGCCGTTTGGTGCTGCTCTTTCTACAAAAGGAACGTGGATGGTTTAATAATGAGACAAAACTTGTAGTCGAATTGATTGGAAGCTAATATGATAATGTGGTAATTTAACAATTACCTCAAGTCTCATGAACTCCCTCGTGTTCTGGTCCTTGTAAAAGATCTTTTGGACGCGGTCCCACTTTTACCGGGCCCTGATCCAGTCACGCTCTAGTGGGTCAGTGAACTCCGCCAAGGGGTCTCGGATTCCGTGACTTTCACATTCGGCATCCTCCGTGGCCCATATGTGCCTCTTCCCCTCGTAACCACGGCTTCTGAGGCGGTGGGGAGGCGTATTCTTGGCCTGGAGCACCTTCATTTTATCCGCCCTTGCCTTGACTTCTTCTTTAGCGCAAGTGTCCTTGAATTTTTCAAAATCCTCGTCCTTTATTGACGAATTATCAGCATGAATCTTGGACCACGGTTCATTCTTTGCAATCACTTTTTTCACCCGAAATTTCCAGGCGGACAAGTCGTTGGTGAATGTCACCATCACCTTGTCATTTAGCTTTGCCATGGCATCATCATTCCACAGATCTTTGCTTTCATCCCGGCCGGGGAACAAGAACCTGTTGTGCAACTTCTTTAGCAGCATGTTCTTCATATATGGTATCTTCTTCAACTTCTTGTCATTGATGTTGGCAGTATCCCTGAGGATGCATCCTAGTTGATTGCGCTAGCACGAGCGCGCTTCCTCCAGCGCCGTTGGCTCTAATTTCTTGGGTTGCATCTTCATGACCACAATTTTTCTGATGCCGAGCTAGTTTGGTCTTCGAGTCCTCTTCTGCTTCGGTGCTTTTACCGGCTATGATAGCATCGTTGCCGATCTCGGGGGTGGTGTCGGTGTCAGTGCCAGTGATGTTGCCGATGTCGGTGTCGGTGTCGGGATTGGTGCCACTGCCGCCACCCTGCACCCCCATCTGGTGTTCGTCTAGGTAATCGAAAAAATGATTGGTTGTCTCGACGACGTCTTCTTCTAGGTGACCAGAACCCCCGGCTTTGGCGTGGTTAGACATGTTTCCTATTCAACAATTTTAAATAAAATATATAATGAAGACAAAAAGGGGCCTATATTTGGTCGTACTATTCATTCATTCCCCCAGCAAATCCCGGGCACTCCGTATGTCCTCGTTTCTAGCACAAGTCATGCCAAAAATCACGGAAAATTTTGGCATGACTTTTGCCAAAAGGTCGACATATGGAGCGCCTGAAATTTGCCGAAATGGAAATGAATCAACATTCTGGTAAAACATAGGCCACTCAGATATTCTTCGGTGATTGTCCATTTAACCAACATTAATCATATGATATTCAACAACAAGGGAGGAAACATGTTTACTTAACATATCCAAACGGAGCATGGATTTGATGCTATCATCAAGAGAACATTGCAACATCATATAATAGATTTCCAGGACTTAGCAACTTAACCAAGTGTTAAAAATAGCAACATTGTATAGGCTACTTTGCATTCTTGTGCTAGTCACCACACGACATATCATGGTCCTAAAACATTATCTAGAGTTTTATATACCCTAAACTAAATTGCCCTAAACTAAATAAGCAAAATTACCCGAAACTAAATTAGTTACTGTTTGTTTCCTAGATGATCTCTCTCTCTCTCTGCTACTGCCCTAAACAAAAATTTGCTACTGTTTTTAGTGCAATTTGCTACTGTTTTTTAGTTTTGTGCATTTTTGCTATTGTTTTTTTATTTATAGGTATTTTATATACCTTCAAAAATTGCCTAGCTAATTTTTATTTATAGCTATTTTATGTACGTACAAAAAATATTTGTAGCTAGGTAATTTGCTACTATTTATTATTTATAGTTAAAAAAGTCCACTTTTTTATTTATAGCTAAAAAAGTCCACTGGTTTTGCAATTTTAGGGAGCTACAGTTTTTGATAAATTGCCTAGCTACAAATAATTTCCTACTGTTTTTATAGCTAAAAATTTTACTACTATTTTTTAGTTATACTTACAAAAATTGCTGAACGCTCTCTCTCTCTCTCTCTAGTGTTGATAAACTAACAATTTTTAGTTAACAGTAGCTAGGATTCATCTATCCTAATTTTTCTAGCGGTAGCCAGGGTTCATCACTGACAGAGAGAGAGAGAGGAGGGCAGGGGGAGGAGAGGGAGAGGCTTACGGGCTCGGGCGGTCGGCGCTAAGGGCGGCAGGGGAGAGTGTGGCGGCGGCGGTGAGGTCAAGGACGGGGAGGGGCTCGGGCCGGCGTCGAGGCCGAGGGCGGTCAGTGGCTCGGGCCGACTGGCATCAAGGTCGAGGTCAAG
>NC_041386.1:325393680-325401214 GCF_002162155.2 Triticum dicoccoides
GCCGCACGGCGGGTTAACTAAAAATAGCAGTAGCACTGGGTTGGGATCCAATGCTATAGCTAAGTTAGCTATTGCGTTGGGTGGTAATCCAGCGCTACTGCTAACTGTTCCAATTTTTAGTTTTTCTAATTCTAAAATATACATAGGAGTAGCGCTGGATACATCTATCTTAGCTATAGCGCTTGCTCATAATACAACACTACTGCTATTTTTATTTTCTTTTTATTATTTTCCTTTTCTAGTTTTTAGTTTTCTTTTCTTTTTATTATTTTCCTTTTCTTTTCTGTTACTTTCCTTTTTCTTTTCTTTTGTATTGCTTTCTCCCTTTCGTTTTCTGTTTTTTCTCCCGACAATGGCGTCTCCCTCCCACACTGCGCGAATATCACCGGAACCATGCATGTGGTGGTAATTGAAGGGGAATATGATGTATACATCATTTGACAGATAACGATTACTTAAGTGCATACACAAAATAGATACATACACACACACACGCACACATATATATATATATACTAATAAAGCAAGGTGCGTTTCGCTAATTTTTTCATCCGTTCACCACCAAAAATATTTTGTGTTTTAATTCGAGGTGGTACTAAATTCTTATACGTTTGTCTACTAGAAAAAGAATTTTTGTGCATGGGCCTCGCGTTGTGGCCCAGCGAAGCCAGCCCACTCTTTTATTCTGCCCACGTAGCTCGCAACTTCTATTTTATGCGGTGTGCTAGAAATAGTTGGAGTTTCGCACAGGACAACCAATTAATGGCTGGCTTTTTCTTAAATCGTGTGTTTTACATATATTTTTGTTCTCCTTTACCTATCTCTTTTCTTTCAATCCAAGTTTTTCTAGAATGTTTTTCTGAAATAAAAAATACTATAAAACATTCAAAATTCCTAAATTTTGTTTATGTTTTGAAAAATTATTCGAAACTTGCAAAAAGTTTCCCATTTTTTTCAAAAAGAAATGTTTTTTCTAAATTGTTCTAGATTTCTAAAGATAAAATGGCATTTCAAAAAAAAGCTAAAAATTCGAAAAATATATTAGTTTTATTTCAAATTTTCCCAATTAAAAATAATGTTCTGGTATCAAAGAGACACATTTTCAGAAAATCTTATGAATTTTCAATACATGTTCCTGTTCTAAAAAAATGTTCATAATTTCAAATAATGGTCATGTTTTTAGTTGAAGTTTCCCCCACCCCAACAAATAATGGGCTGATAATGGGCTGGCCCATTATTTTTTGTTTTTGTGTTTCAATTTATTTTTATTCTTCTTTCCATATCTCATTTTTCCCTTTGAAATTTATTTTTCTTTCAGAATTTATTTAGTAAATTAAGAACTCTCAAAACCCATTCAAATTAAAAAATGGAAAATGTTCAGAATTCCTAAATTTTGTCGTTATATTGAAAACCTAATTTACTTGCAAAAAGTTTCGAATTTTTCAAAAACACTTTTTTGTCAAAAATGTTCGAGATTCCTAAAAAGAAGATGGCATTTCAAGAAATGCTCTAAATTCGAAAAGTATTCTTGTTTTAGTGAATCTTTCACTATTTAAAATAATATTCGTGTAAAAAACATATTCCCGTTTTTTTAAATGTTTAGAAATTCAAATAATGTTAATGTTTTTATAAAAAAAGTTGGTGTTTTCGGATTTTTTTTCTGAATTTTAAAAGAAGTTCCCTTTCATATTTTGTTTGCGATTTTCTGAAACTGTACATAATTTTCAAAAAACTTTTCAAGATTTAAAGAATTGCTCATGTTTCTTAATATATTTAGAAATTCTTACCTTAAAATCCCCTCCACTAAAAGGATATGAAAGGAAAAGTAGATTGAATAACTCATGTGCCTTCTCTGACATACATTTTTTGTGAAAAGGAGAATAACCCCTAGCTCTGCACAGGACGATGCATGCAGCCATATATTATTGAAAATCCAAAATCCAGCAGCCAAAGAAACTCGACTCGGAAATAAAATGGAAAACAAACCCTAAGGGCAAATACCTCGTGACAGCAACTTCCCCAGATAGCCACTAACCATATATTACAAGACACAACAAAGGCAAAACACACACAACTCCTAGGCTACACCTTCAAGAAGAAAATGCCAGACGTGTACCAAAGATGGCGAGTCCACCACAAGGTTGAACTCTGGATGCTCATCCCCAAAGCCAAGTTTCGATCGACCACCTTCAACAAGAACACGACGCAGGTGCGACATGACATAGCCCGATTTGAGATCTTGTGTTTCCACCGAAGTGCGTAAAATCATCGTTGAAGCCTCTTGTACCATCCTCCCCCTCTACCAATGCCTCGATATTCAGATACCTTTGGAGAAGACAATGGAAGATAAAGATGTCCCATACCGCCTGCCTCCCACTACTACTGCACCACCTTCGATCCAACAACAACAGGCTAAGCATGAGCCCTCCACCAGAGCCATCGTGCGTCACCTGCTGATAGCAGGCATGATTTTACGTCTCCACATAAGAAGTTGTGTGTAACATCCTCCGGTAGCACATCCCCCGGTAGCTTCACCTGCTGACGACAGGTACTGCCTAACAAATCCGAAAGAGTCACATGTGTCACCTACCGAGCGACATGAAACTTGATCTGTTAATGGAAGGGATGTCCCATACCGCCACCAACCTCAAAAGGTTGTCGCCACCTCAAGATCCAGACTCTGAGTCGCCCACACGGCCCCGGTGTCCATCGCCATTGATGAAGAGGGACACCGCCCCGATTCTGGGTGCTACAGCACCCACCACCGCGTGAGCCGTAGTCGTCTCCCATACGATGGCAACCGGCGTCACAATCCCGCATCAAGCACGGTCGATGCCGAAGAAAACTCTAGCTGCCATGCATGCCATGCACGAGCTCGGAAACTGGATACCAAGATCCACCGCCACCGGCGTCGCCACAACATCCCGCATCAAGCTCTGATGTAACAAAACTCTTAAATTCCCTTGATCAATGAATAAAAATATAGCAGATTGATTCCTTCACACACGATGAAACCGAGAAACTAAATGTTCCTTTTTCATGTGCGTACAGGGTTTTGCATGCAAATATAATTCTCACTGACATTAAATGCATATTATTTTATCTCCCGTTGCAATGCACGGTCATATGTGCTAGTATATATATATATATATATAAGTGTGTGTGTGTGTGTGTGTGTGTGTGTGTGTGTGTGTGTGTGTAAATGATAGTTTCTGAGCTGCGTTGACGAAGTTTCACATTGAGCGTCTTCCCTTTCTTGTTCATTATCGAATAATTGAGCCCCTTGTTATGACTTCTCCGGAACAATGGAGTACGCTCTTTCCTAGGTAATGTAGTCTTGATTCTTCTTTTCACGTATGCTTCATCGTCATCGTCATCTTCCCACATCGAGTTGCCGTATTGGTTTTAGTATTCCTGATTGGCGAATCCATCCATTCCAACGATGCTCCTTTTTACTCTCCTCATGACAACACGGTTGGGATTGGTCGGGTCGGTTATGAAGAAGCATTGTGTCACGTGCTTAGTGTCTACCCATGGCTCAGCTTTGGCAATGATGTTAACATTCATGATAACGCTCTTCGCGTCAGGTATAGACATGGTAGTCAAATACTTGTTTTCTCTTACGACGTCCATAGCCAATCTGACACAGAATATCATCGCATCGTGCATTCCAGCATAGTCAAGCTCCTATATCTCTTCGACCCTTCCATAGAATCTGTCAGTTGTGTCGTTGGCGTCGGTCACACATTCAATCATCACCCCAGAGTTCTGGTAATCACTGTCCATGTCTTTGGCCTCCGTGTAGAACGTGTACCCGTTGATATCATATGACTGATAAGCTGCGAGTTTGGGCGCGGGGCCATGTGCTAGGGCGTGTATGAGCAATCCGTCCGAACTTCCCTCTTCCGGGGGATTAGCAAGAACTTACTCTTTGAACAAACGCAAGAAAGTGGCGTTGTGCTCTACAGTAACTTCGTCATCCATCTTGAGCATCCCCTTATCACGATACTTCTTTGCAATGGTTTCTCTGTGCCGTGTCACATAATCATCTACCACGTCTAGGTGTTGTAGTACTACTAAGTTAGCCCTGTCAAAGTCGTTCCGTCGATCCGAGTAGTCCACGTGCAATTCCCTCTGGCTGTTGTTGTGACCTTCTACTCCGGGCCTCCCATCGTGCTTCTAGACGGGCAAACCAACAACAGGGTCTTCGACGCCCATATAATTCTCGCAAAAGGAGAAGCACTCATGCATCAGATACCCCTGGACGATGTGTGACGCCCCGAGTCCGATGCGCCAGGTGTCTCCCAGTTGTTCGCCGTCATTGCCATGTCATTCGCTTGCATGTTGCATCTTGTCATGTCATCATGTGCATTGCATCATCATGTTTTCAAAACTTGCATCCGTTCGGTTTCCCCCAGTTCCGTCCGTTGTCCGTTCTGAGCCCAGACACACTTGCACGCGCCCGCGGCACGTCTGAAATATTATTTTATAAGTGGCCGGAAAATGTTCTCGGAATGGGATGAAAGTTGGCATGCGGTGTTGTTATGTTGTAGGTAGGCCGCCTGCCAAGTTTCATCGCAATCGGAGTTCGTTTGATAGCCAACCGTTAAACTACAGCGGCAGTTTAGCCGGTCTTTTCGTCGAACGTTTTCGGTCTCCGGAAATCGTGCCGAACTGCTTCTATCCCCTCTTCTCTCAGACCAACCCGCTCTACACTATCCACCTAGGCCCATGCCTACCCCTCTTTGCTCAGTGCATCGACCCCTCGCCTCGCTGTCTGAAACTGTCCCGGACCCGACCCGAGCAGTCGTGATCGATGGGTCCAGAACATCCCCTAACGTCTACAAAACACCTCCGTTTTGTTAATTAGGCTCCCTAACTATTTTATTCGCGACCGTCCGATTGCGATCATAGGGATGAGGTAGCCCCTAACCTAATCCACCTGATGTATATATATTGTCCAACCTTAAATTTGAGGGGAGTTGTCCCATCCACCCGTGTCCGCTGCCGCCACTGTTATCTCGGGATCCATCCTGATCCAGCAGCCGATCCAACCAACCACCAGCTCCTCCCATCGATCCAACCCGCAGCCAATCACTCCCTTCCTTGTTTTCAACATCATATCAACCAGAGCCCCGCCACCTCCGGCTGATCTCCAGTTCTCCTCCACATCATCCTCAACTCAGGTCATGGCTCTACCCTGCTCACTGTTTCTCCTTCCCTTCTTCTTCTGTTCCTGCTGGTTCCCTCTCACATGCTTCTCGTCTTCTCAAGGAACCCATAGAAGGTCGTCGCCGGCATGAACGCCGCCTCCTCAAGCTCTCCGCTCGGGGCCTTCTTCTGCGTCGATCTAGCTCCCGATCCCCTCGCGCCCGAGGCCCCAGCCAGCTGCGCCCCCTGTCTCTCTGCACCTCGTCTCAACCAGCCTGACCATCCGATCCGTGCCGCTCTGCCGACTTGTCTCTGGCCCCTTCTTGCCGGACCACCCCCACCTCCAGCGCCAGTGATTGCTAGACCACCAGGACCGGCCTTCTCCCTGTCCTTCTTCCCTTCCTTCTCCTACCTTTCTCTCTCTCTCAAATCCCTCTCTCGTGTTTGTCTCTTCTCGCAGGGAAGCCCGAAGGAGTTGCGCTCGTCCCCGCTGGAAAGCTCGCAGCCGCCGTGGATCTTCACCTCCGCGACCTCCCCGCTTCATCTTTTCACCGGAGTCGTGCCGAGTCCGTCACCCTGCCGCCAAGTCCCAGCGCGCACCGCCGAAGGAACTCCACCTCCTCGCCAAATCCAGCGCCTACCCCCTCGCCCGTGACCGCGACCATCGCTGGCAACCAGCAGCTCGCCGGAGCCAGCAGGACTCCTCCCCGCCACCCAAGTACCTCGTGTGGAGGTCGCCTACGTCGCCCGCCGACTCTCCTGCTTTGCCCCTTCTCTGAACTTGCCGCGCTCTGTTTCTCTGTCGAACGAGATGGGCAGCGCTGTACCACTCCCTGGCGTGTGCTAGATGGGCCTCGCGCCGGCCCAGCGCGCCTAAGCCGGCCTGCCCGCTAGGCCGCCGCCAACCTCCCTCACTTACCGGGCCGAGCCCATGGTGAGGCCACCCCGCCGATGCCCCCCTTTTTTTCCCTACTATTGGGCTGCCCAGATTCAGCCAGTTTCTATTTTTTTCCTGTCCAGCGAATTTAGCTATTTCCCCACAGAGTGCCAGTTTTGCAGAATGGCCCCTAAACTTCATGCATTTAATATCTTCATAACCGTGCACCGGATCTAAATAATTTATATATGTAACTTGACTAGAATTTCATCTAGTTTCACAATATCCAACTTTCATACATGTTTAAAATGTTTAAACTGATGTTTGCTTTAATTTTCTCCTATGCCATGCTAAAATGGTTTATTTTCATAACTAAATAACCGTAGCTTAGTTTCTAATAAACTTTATATGTATATGGGGTAGAATTTTGCCTAGTTTAACATGGTGGCATCACTTTGCATGTTTAACAACTATAAAATTTGATTTAGGGCAGAACAGCACCAAACCTAATATATGCATATGGGGATTTACCGGAATTGTTGTTCGTTGCTTCCAGCCTCATTTAAACTTGACTAGATAGGTAGTTTTACTTTGCTTCACCCTCTTGCCATGCTAACAACATTTAATCTTGTTGGGTACATAAACGAGATCGAACTAAGTAACTCGAATGTGGTGTTCCGTCAATATGCATCCCGTTGCATATTGAGCTCCACTTAATTTGTAGGATTGCTTGTGCATTTTTCCATGCCATGTATCATTAAACCGGACATGCGTCATACTTTTTGTGCATCATGCCATGATCGTGTGATAGTTGTTTACTATGTTGTGTGCTTCTTTCTGGTGTGGCTTCTTCGGGTTGGTTCCGATAACATCGCGTTTGTGAGGACCCGTTCGACTACGTCCGTTTGTCTTCTTCATGGAATCGTTCTTCTACCTTGCGGGATTTCAGGCAAGATGACCATACCCTTGAAATCACTTCTATCTTTGCTTGCTAGTTGCTCGCTCTTTTGCTATGCCTATGTTGTGATACCTACCACTTGCTTATCATGCCTCCCATATTGTTGAACCAAGCCTCTAACCCACCTTGTCCTAGCAAACCGTTGTTTGGCTATGTTACCGCTTTACTCAGCCCCTTTTATTGCGTTGTTAGTTGCAGGTGAAGATTGAAGTTTGTTCCTTGTTGGAACATGGAGATGTTGTTCCTTGTTGGAACATGTTTACTTGTTGGGATATCACAATATCTATTATTTAATTAATGCATCTATATACTTGGTAAAGGGTGGAAGGCTCGGCCTTATGCCTGGTGTTTTGTTCCACTCTTGCCGCCCTAGTTTCCGTCATATCGGTGTTATGTTCCCGGATTTTGCGTTCCTTACGCGGTTGGGTTATAACGGGAACCCCTTGACAGTTCGCCTTGAATAAAACTCCTCCAGCAAGGCCCAACATTGGTTTTACCATTTGCCACCTAGCCTTTTTCTTTCCCTTGGGTCGGCCAGCCCAAGGGTC
>NC_041386.1:325401500-325428981 GCF_002162155.2 Triticum dicoccoides
GCCAGTGCTTCTCTAAGTGTTGGTCCAACCCAGAGCACCGTGCGGGGCCGTCCCTTGGCAACTTGGGTTACGTTGGCTCCCGTACACTTAGCTTATCCAGTGTGCCTTGAGAACAAGATATGTGCAGCTCCTATCGGGATTTGTCGGCACAGCGGGTTGTCTTGCTGGACTTGTTTTACCATTGTCGAGGATGTCTTGTAACCGGGATTCCAAGCCTGATCGGGTCTTCCCGCTAGAAGGAATATCCTTCATTGACCGTGAGAGCTTGTGATGGGATAAGTTGGGACACCCCTGCAGGGTTATGAACTTTCGAAAGCCGTGCCCGCGGTTATGGGCAGATGGGAATTTGTTAATGTCCGGTTGTAGAAAACCTAAAGTTGACCTTAATTAAAATCCATCGCCCACGTGTGTAACCGTGATGGTCTCTTCTCGGCGGAGTCCGGGAAGTTAACACGGTGTTGGAGTTATGCTTGACGTAGGTTGCTCTAGGATCACTTCTTGAACATAGTTCCTCGATCGTGCTTTGCCCTCTCTTCTCGCTCTCTTTTGCGTATATGTTAGCCACCAAATATGCTAGTCGCTTGCTGCAGCTCCACCTCATACCTTTTACCCTCCCTATAAGCTTAAATAGTCTTGATCACGAGGGTGTGAAATTGCTGAGTCCCCGTGACTCACAGATACTTCCAAAACCAGCTTGCAGGTGCCGATGAGACCGTGCAGATGACGCAACCAAGCTCAAGGAGGAGCTCGATGGAGATCTTGTCCTTTATGTTGTTTCGTTTCCAGTTGATCAATAGTGGAGCCCAGTTGGGGACGATCAGGGATCTGTGTGGCATTTGGGGTAGTCTTCTTTTATTTTGGTTCCGTAGTCGGACCTTGATTGTATCTGGATGATGTAATGTTTTATTCATGTAATTGTGTGAAGTGGCGAGTGTAAGCCAACTATGTATCTCTTTCCCTTATGTATTACATGGGTTGTGTGAAGATTACCTCACTTGCGACATTGCTTTCAATGCGGTTATGCCTCTAAGTCGTGCTTCAACATGTGGGAGATATAGCCGCATCGAGGGCGTTATAAGTTGGTATCAGAGCCTTCCCCGACCTTAGGAGCCCCCTGCTTGATCGAATCGTTGGCGTGGTTGAGTCTAGAAAAATGTTTTGACTCATTTAGGATTATATATATCGGAGAGTTTAGGAATTCTTTATACTCCCCAGTCCCTTCATCGCTCTGGTGAGGCATCCTGACGTAGAGTTTTGACTCTTCTCTTCTCAAATGTCACTAAATTTTTTTTAGGATCACGCGGGTATCTTGGAATCGTTCCGATGGTTTTGTGACGAGAACATTGTTCTTGTTGCCTCCTGTCATTTAGGGGTTGTGGCAGTGTCCCGGGGAGTTGAGCTCCAAGGTGTTGTCGTCACAATTTTATCGTTGCAGTTCTGGAATACCTGAGTTTAGTTTCGCCGACATTGAAAATCTCTTTTATGCAGTTTTTGGTGAGATAACCTCGACGCCACCTAGTACTGGGGCGGGAGTTCGGGAGTATTGCCATAACTCGTATAACGGATGCTTTTCGAAGGTTGAGGTAAACGATTTCCGAAGGTTTCTTGGTTATGTGTTGAAGGATGGATACAGCTGGATGTAGGATTTGTTAGTTTTGGGTGAGATATTATGCTTCCCCTGTATCCCCAACACCTGATTGCATAACCAGAAAATTTCGGGAGTTTATAAGTGGGAATTCAAGTAGCTCTTAGGATATCTTTCCGACAGATGTATGATATGAAATTGGGGTTCGACGTCTAGTGGTCCGCCTATTCACGGTTGGTTTTACAGTGGTATCATTGTGTCTTAAAGAATCCTTGGCTATGCTGACTCGAGGACGCTTCGTATTTCATTTGCACTGCCTTGTACATGATGGTGCTGTATGATCGAGCCCCCCCCCACCACAAAAACTTCGGACGAAATCTCTATCATATGTTTGTTCCGGCTTATTTTGCAAGCCAATCCTTTGTTTGTTTTGAGTTGTGGTATTCGAGTTGCTTTGAAGTCAAATGTTGATTCCATACCTTCTCTAAACCATGTTCTCATACTCCGTTGTGAACACTAATCCTCCTTGATAATCGGGATTGTCATGTCAATCCTTTTCAATGGGCGAGTTTTCTCTTCAAGTGGATCCGATCATTTCAACATTCGCAAGATCAACTCAAGTCTTCTCTACGGTGTTTGTTTCATCCGCCTCCAAGTTGCCTTTGTTTTTCCTGCCCACCCACCCTTTTTCTTAAAGGACTCAGATTTCTTTATCAAGTGTCCATCTTATTCATCTGAAATCTCTTCTTTCTTTTCTTTCAATGTTCTTACTCGGTGTTTCTCATGAAGATTTTAACGGAGCTTCAAGTTCATCATTCTTCGTTCCTTTTTCTCCTCCGGTGGATTCAATTCAAGATTTTGGTGCTTCTTTACCCTTTTCCTCATTTCTATGCCTTTTCGTGCTGGTGGACCTCTTAATTGTTCATTTCTCGCAATTCAATGATTCCGGAGTGCTGAAGATATCTTAGAAAGATCTTCTTGTCTTTCAAGATCAGTTCAACCTATTTCGAGGTTGTTATCTCATTCTAGCCATTTAAATCTTACCGGTGCATTCTCTCTTTTAAATCGTTCTACGGTGTTTCTTTTGAGTGGGCCCTAACCCACAGGTCTTTTTCCAGGATCTTACCTGACTCTTCTAATTCTACCGGAGCTATTCTAAAAAAATTCTTTTCGAAGTTTGACGTAAGAATGATTTATCATCAGTCAAATGTCTTTCTCCAAGATCTTTCAAATTCATTTCATTGTTGATTCAACTTTTATATTCTTCTTTATTCCGGAGTGTCTCAACAATTCACGGTGGTGTTTTCGTCGTCTTTCTCATCATTTGAAGACCGAAGAAGATTTTTCCTCCATATCTTACTCCATTCTCTCGAAGATTCGTCATTCTAGTTTGTTGTCATCCTCTCATAATTATTTTAATTGTGAGAATTCTTTTCACCCATCCGGAGCAATTCAAGAGTCTTCTCAGTTTGATTATCCGGAGTCCAACAATTCAGAATTATTCATTCCAGCTTTCAGCTATCATTCTCCAAATCTTACCGGTGCGTCATTCAACTACGCTCTCTAATCAGCTCATAATCTCTTCATTCTCATGGATCTAAATTCTGTCAAACATCTTCATTCATTTGCTAATTCTTACCGGTGATTCACCACTTTACTTCGTTAATTTCCAATTCTTATGGTGGCTTTTCAGGATTTTTCTTCCTTGCTATAACATCTAGTTATTCCTTGTCAATCCTAACGGTGGTTCGTGCAAGAGTTCTCGTCATTCGTTATCGTATATATTCATTCGTTCTTCCCAATCCTACTGGTAACTTGTTGAAGACGTTCTCAAGTTATGCTATATCTATCTTAATCCTTTCTACGAGAATAAGTAGTGTGCCAAATCCGTTGATTACCATCAATTTAATTGATGAAGGATAAGCATAATGTAATTTTTATTCTTGTTTCATCGAGTTTATTCAACTTCCTTTTTCCGGAGTGGTCCATCATATCACAATCTCGGTTCGAAATGCTTATGTTTTCTTCCAGTGTTCCAAGTTTCCACTTTATTTCATCGCGAAGCTCCATCTAAATCATTGCAAGGATTCACCTTGTGTTTTCAACTTCTCTTTCCTCCCGTTTGATCATTCTTTTGTTTAACGGAGTTCTTCATAAAGGTTCTACATGATGGTTCATCAAGGATTTAATTCCTTCTCGAAGTGTTCATCAAGATTCTTTTCAGAGGAGCTCAAGCATTCTTATTCTTGCTATCCGGAGTGCAATTCTTTCTTCCATGCCATTGGAGGTGGTATTACGTCATTCTTGATAATTTGAGTTCATGCTTCATGATTCACATATTGTTAAGAATGAGGTATTTTAAATCCATCAACCTATTCGTTGGAATTATCTTGGGTTATATTTCACCTAAAGCCTTCCCTAAGGATTGTTGTTATATGGTGCTCATAAATGACCCAAGTTCTTCATTTATCCTCCCGATGAAATAGTTTCTCGTCTCCTTGTCCTATAAATCCAATCAAATCTTTTCCGTGAGTGGCAGAATTTTCACCTCATAGTTTTGAGATGTATTCCATAAGACCATATCAAGATTATTCTTTCCGTTGTTGGTTTTCCAGCAACTCCATTCTAGCATTTGTTGTAAGCGTGCTCTCTCAAGATCGTGTTTCCCTTCGTTCATTCCATTCCATTCTTACTTTTGTTCCGGAGGCATTGTGATGTTTCTCTCTTCAACTCATCTTCTTGTTTTGTCAGGATCGTGTTATTTTCTTGGTTTATCCATTTAACCGGAGTGTTGTGTCCTCTGCTCAAATTCTTTCATCTTATCAAGTTGCATATCACTTTTCAACCGTAGTGCTACCCGAATCGGTTCTTTCTTTTCCTCTGTCTTAACGGAGTGTTTTCAACCTCGTTCATATCCGTTGTTTTCTTTCCTTAAATTTTGTTCAACCTTTCAAGGTTCGTGGTTCCACTCGTTTGTCAAAGAAGCAACTTAGCTTTACCTATCCTATTCCTCTTCCGTTTTCCCTCCGGTGCCATCCTAGATCTTGGGACGAGATCCTCTCATAGTGGTGGAGTGTTGTGACGCCCCGAGTCCGATGCGCCAGGTATCTCCCAGTTGTTCGCCGTAGTTGCCATATCATTCGCTTGCGTGTTGCAGCTCGTCATGTCATCATGTGCATTGCATCATCATGTTTTCAAAACTTGCATCTGTTCGGTTTCCCCCAGTTCCGTCCATTGTCCGTTCTGAGCCCAGACACACTTGCACGCGCCCGCGGCACGTCCGAAATATTATTTTATAAGTGGCCGGAAAATGTTCTCAGAATGGGATGAAAGTTGGCATGCGGTGTTGTTATGTTGTAGGTAGGCTGCCTGCCAAGTTTCATCGCAATCGGAGTTCGTTTGATAGCCCAACCGTTAAACTACAGCGACAATTTAGCTGGTCTTTTCGTCAGACGTTTTCGGTCTCCGGAAATCGTGTCGGGCTGCTTCTCCCCCCTCTTCTCCCAGACCAACCCGCTCTACACAATTCACCTAGGCCCATGCCTACCTCTCTTTTCTTAGTGCATCGACCCCTCGCCCCGCTGTCCGAAACTGTCCCGGACCCGACCCGAGCAGTCGTGACCGATGGGTCCGGAACATCCCCTAACGTCTACAAAACATCTCCGTTTTGTTAATTAGGCTCCCTAACTATTTTATTCGTGACCGTCCGATTGCGATCGTAGGGATGAGGTAGCCCTAACCTAATCCACCTGATGTATATATATTTTCCAACCCTAAATTTGAGGAGAGCTGTCCCATCCACCCGTGTCCGCCGCCGCCACTGTTATCTCGGGACCCATCCTGATCCAGCAGCCGATCCAGCCAACCACCAGCTCCTCCCATCGATCCAACCCGCAACCAATCTCTCCCTTCCTTGTTTTCAACATTAGATCAACCAGAGCCCCGCCACCTCCGGCTGATCTCCAGTTCTGCTCCACATCGTCCTCAACTCAGGTCATGGCTCTGCCCCGCTCATTGTTTCTCCTTCCCTTCTTCTTCTGTTCCTGCTGGTTCCCTATCACATGATTCCCGTCTTCTCAGGGAACCCACAGAAGGTCGTCGCCGGCATGAATGCCACCTCCTCAAGCTCTCCGATCGGGGCGTTCTTCTGCTTCGATCCAGCTCCCGATCCCCTCACGCCCGAGGCCCCAGCCAGCAGCGCCCCGCTGTCTCTCTGCACCTCGTCTCAACCAGCCTCACCACCCCATCCGCGCCGCTCTGCCGACTTGTCTCCGGCCCCTGCTTGCCGGACCACCCCCGCCTCCAGCGCCGGTGATCGCCAGACCACTAGGACCGGCCTTCTCCCTGTCCTTCTTCCCTTCCTTCTCCTACCATTCTTCCTCTCTCTCAAATCCCTCTCTCGTGTCTGTCTCTTCTCGCAGGGAAGCCCGGAGGATTTGCGCTCGTCCCCACCGGCAAGCTCGCAGCCGCCGTGGATCTTCACCTCCGCGACCTCCCCGCTTCATCTTTTCACCGGAGTCCTGCCGAGTCCGTCGCCCTGCCGCCAAGTCCCAGCGTGCACTGCCGAAGGAACTCCACCTCCTCGCCAAATCCAGCGCCTACCCCCTCGCCCGTGACCGCGACCGTCGCCGGCAACCAGCAGCTCGCCGGAGCCAGCAGGACTCCTCCCCGCCACCCAAGTACCTTGCCGGAGGTCGCCTGCGTCGCCCGCCGACTCTCCTGCTTTGCCACTTCTCTGAACTTGTCGCGCTCTGTTTCTCTGTCGAACAAGATGGGCAGCGCTAGATGGGCCTCGCGCCGGCCCAGCGCGCCTAAGCCGGCCTGCCCGCTAGGCCGCCGCCAACCTCCCTCACTGACCGGGCCGAGCCCATGGTGAGGCCACACCGCCGACGCCCCTCTTTTTTTCCCCTGCTGTTGGGCTGCCCAGATTCGGCCCGTTTCTATTTTTGTCCCTGTCCAACGAATTTAGCTATTTTCCCAGAGAGTGCTAGTTTTGCAGAATGGCCCCTAAACTTCATGCATTTAATATCTTCACAACCGTGCATCGGATCTAAATAATTTATATATGTAACTTGACTAGAATTTCATCTAGTTTCACAATATCCAACTTTCATGCATGTTTAAAATGTTTAAACTGATGTTTGCTTTAATTTGCTCCTATGCCATGCTAAAATGGTTTATTTTCATAACTAAAAAACCGTAGCTTGGTTTCTAATAAACTTTATAGAATTTTGCCTAGTTTAACATGGTGGCATCACTTTGCATGTTTAACAACTATAAAATTTGATTTAGGGCAGAACAGCACCAAACCTAATATATGCATATGGGGATTTATCGGAATTGTTGTCCGTTGCTTCCGGCCTCATTTAAACTTGACTAGATAGGTAGTTTTACTTTGCTTCACCCTCTTGCCATGCTAACAACATTTAATCTTGTTGGGTACATAAACGAGATCGAACTAAGTAACTCGAATGTGGTGTTCCGTCAATATGC
This sequence comes from Triticum dicoccoides, assembly GCF_002162155.2. NCBI lineage: Eukaryota > Viridiplantae > Streptophyta > Magnoliopsida > Poales > Poaceae > Triticum > Triticum dicoccoides. The sequence continues at coordinate 325,408,579 of NC_041386.1, forward strand.
ATCCCATTGCATATTGAGCTCCACTTAATTTGTAGGATTGCTTGTGCATTTTGCCATGCCATGTATCATTAAACTGGACATGCATCATACTTGTTGTGCATCATGCCATGATCGTGTGATAGTTGTTTACTATGTTGTGTGCTTCTTTCCGGTGTGGCTTCTTCGGGTTGGTTCCGATAACATCGCGTTTGTGAGGACCCATTCGACTACGTCTATTTGTCTTCTTCATGGAATTATTCTTCTTCCTTGCGGGATTTCAGGCAAGATGACCATACCCTCGAAATCACTTCTATCTTTGCTTGCTAGTTGCTCGCTCTTTTGCTATGCCTATGCTGCGATACCTACCACTTGCTTATCATGCCTCCCATATTGTTGAACCAAGCCTCTAACCCGCCTTGTCCTAGCACAACGTTGTTTGGCTATGTTACTGCTTTGCTCAGCCCCTTTTGTAGCGTTGTTAGTTGTAGGTGAAGATTGAAGTTTGTTCCTTGTTGGAACATGGAGATGTTGTTCCTTGTTGGAACATGTTTACTTGTTGGGATATCACAATATCTATTATTTAATTAATGCATCTATATACTTGGTAAAGGGTGGAAGGCTCGGCCTTATGCCTGGTGTTTTGTTCCACTCTGGCCGCCCTAGTTTCTGTAATATCGGTGTTATGTTCCCGGATTTTGCGTTCCTTACGCGGTTGGGTTATAATGGGAACCCCTTGACATTTCGCCTTGAATAAAACTCCTCCTGCAAGGCCCAACATTGGTTTTACCATTTGCCACCTAGCCTTTTTCTTTCCCTTGGGTCGGCCAGCCCAAGGGTCATCTTATTTTAACCGCCCCCCCGGGCCAGTGCTTCTTCAAGTGTTGGTCCAACCCAGAGCACCGTGCGGGGCCGTCCCTTGGCAAATTGGGTTACGTTGGCTCCCGTACACTTAGCTTATCCAGTGTGCCCTGAGAACGAGATATGTGCAGCTCCTATCGGGATTTGTCGGCACAGCGGGTGGTCTTGCTGGACTTGTTTTACCATTGTCGAGGATGTCTTGTAACCGGGATTCCGAGCCTGATCGGGTCTTCCCGCTAGAAGGAATATCCTTCGTTGACCGTGAGAGCTTGTGATGGGATAAGTTGGGACACCCCTGCAGGGTTATGAACTTTCGAAAGTCGTGCCCGCGGTTATGGGCAGATGGGAATTTGTTAATGTCCGGTTGTAGAAAACCTAAAGTTGACCTTAATTAAAATCCATCGACCGCGTGTGTAACCGTGATGGTCTCTTCTCGGCGGAGTCCGGGAAGTGAACACGGTGTTGGAGTTATGCTTGACGTAGGTTGCTCTATGATCACTTCTTGATCATAGTTCCTCGATCATGCTTTGCCCTCTCTTCTCGCTCTCTTTTGCATATATGTTAGCCACCGAATATGCTAGTCGCTTGCTGCAGCTCCACCTCATACCTTTTACCCTCCCTATAAGCTTAAATAGTCTTGATCACGAGGGTGTGAAATTGCTGAGTCCCCGTGACTCACAGATACTTCCAAAACCAGCTTGCAGGTGCCGATGAGACCGTGCAGATGACGCAACCAAGCTCAAGGAGGAGCTCGATGGAGATCTTGTCCTTTATGTTGTTTCGTTTCCAGTTGATCAGTAGTGGAGCCCAGGGGGGTCGATCGGGGATCTGTGTAGCATTTGGGGTAGTCTCCTTTTATTTTTGTTCTGTAGTCGGACCTTGATTGTATCTGGATGATGTAATGTTTTATTCATGTAATTGTGTGAATCGGCGATTGTAAGCCAACTATGTATCTCTTTCCCTTATGTATTACATGGGTTGTGTGAAGATTACCTCACTTGCGACATTGCTTTCAATGCGGTTATGCCTCTAAGTCGTGCTTCGACACGTGGGAGATATAGCTGCATCGAGGGCGTTACACGATGCAGCTATATCTCCCACGTGTTATGACCGAATCCTTTGATGAACCCATTCATCCTCTCGAACAGCATCATGCTCTAAAGGAATGCGGCCCGAGGTTGATGATGTCGTCCAGGATGCGGACACACAAATGCACCATGACGTCAAAGAACGCGGGTGGGAAGTACATCTCAAGCTCACATAGTATTACAACGATCTCTTCCCGTAGCCTTCGGAGCTTCTTCACACTGATGGACTTTTGAGAGATAACCTCGAAGAAGTTGCAGACACCAGTAAGCGTGTCACGGACGTGCTTTTCTATTATCCATCTAATGGCAACTGGGAGTATCGGCGTCATCATCACGTGACAGTCATGAGACTTCGTCCTGCTGAACCTTTTCTTCTTGGTGTCTAGAAATCTGCTTATCTTCCCACAATAATCGGAACTGACTTTGATTCCCATAAGGTACTTGCTGAATTGATCGATCTCCTTCGCACTTAAGGTGAAGCAAGAAGGGGGGCAATAATTCTTCTCCTTCTTGTTGACTTTTCTGTCCCTTTCCCCCTCCTTCGCCTCTGTCTCCGTCTCCTCCATCAACTTTTTATGGTGGAGATATTTCTTGATCTTCAAATCTTCCAAGTCTTTCCATGACTTCGGCCCGTCCTTGGTCTTCTCCGGCATGTTCATCTGTGTGCCATGCAAGCTCTTGAGGACATTCTTCGTGATATGCGTTTGATCAAGGCAATGAGGCATGTCGTGATTGAGACAGTACTCCATGTCCCAGAAAATAGACCTTGTTTTCCATACCTTCAACAAAGGCTCCGACCCTTTTTCATCTATCCCGGCGTGTGGCAATATTCCCAGTTTTTCAACAGCTCATTGATTTCAGCTCCGCTCCTCTTACAGGGAGGTCCTTGCTGCTCAGCCAACCCATTGAAGAGATCTCCACGCTTTCTCCATGGGTCATCCTTATCGAGCCATCTACGATGCCCCATGTACACATTTTCCCAGACCCGCCATCTTTTGTTAGCGTAAGCTGCTGAGACGTTGTATCATCCATGCACCTCATGCATCCGTAGTATCCATGGCACACATAGCCTGAGGTGTACCGTAACCGAGATAGTCGTGCACTGTCATCATCATAATGTGTCCATGCCATGTCCCATGTCTCATATAGAAATACAATCCTTTGTTGGCGTCCCATGTCCATGTCGTTGTTTTCCATAACATGTCTAGCTCCTCCTCCAGAAGCCCCATATACATGTTAATATTATTTCTCGGTTGTTTCAACCCTTGAATCAGCATGCTCATGTGTATGTACTTTGTCTTCATACACTTCCATGGGGGGAGGTTGTACATCCATACAAAGACGGGCCATGTAATGTGGTTGGTGATCTGGTTTCCAAAGTATTCATGCCATCGGTACTCGCACCAAGCACGATGTTCCTTGGATCTTCTACAGCAAATCCATATATGTCGTCGAATGCTTTCCACTTGCTAGCATCTGCGAGGTATCTCAGCTTCGGATCATCTCCATCATCGGGCTTATTCCTCTCCGCGTGCCAGCACATGAGCTTTGCTTCCTTAGGATCTATGAAATATCGCTTCAGACTAGGAGTGATCGGAAAGTACCATACAACTTTCTGAGGAGCTTTCTTTCCTGCCTTCTTGTATCGAGAAGCATTGCAAACTATATTGCTGGTTTTTACATGTGCTCCCCCGATAAATGATGTAATTGTTGATGCATGTGTGGTACCTAATGTGCGGCAAATCAAAAGGGAAACGATTTTCTTGGCCTCGTCGACACTAGTAGAACACAGGTTCCCCACGGGAAGAACTTTATTATGTAGATATACTTCAAAGGCTCATCGAGGCTTTTGTCTGTCCATTTGTTTTTAGCCTTCGGCTTTGCTAGTTTGATTGTGAAAATCAAGCGGGTCGCCTCAGGATCCCAACCATCATACAATGGAGTCTTCGAGTGTAGATTTCAAGTTGCATCAGCTTGGCCTCCTCTCTAGAACTAGGTCTCTCGCTAGTCGTACTCTTGCGAAGGAGGTCTCAAACATGAGGGTCCTTCACGACTGCACTTAGTAGCGTCGAAGACTATGGTGTGATCGCCGCCTCTTCTCCGCCATGTCCGAACTCTTCTTCGCCGTGTCCGGAATTTTTTCCGCAACCGTCATGTCCGGATTCTTCCCCGCCGCCATGTCCAGTGCCATCGTCTTCGTTTCGATTGGTCATCTCTTCATCTAGCCCCATGTCGTTATTCCCTGCCATGTGGATGTCCTCATCATTATCTGCACTTATCCACCGAGTTTAGCCATCAATGAAAGCATTCATCAGTAGGTGCGCCTTCAAACTTCCACGATCAAAAGGGTCCAAAAGGACTCCTTCTTTGCATCTTGTACACGGACATCTAATCCTAGTCCGGTTATTTGCATACATGTCCATCACCACGGATTACAAGTATCGCTCCACCTTCCATCCACTCACCTTCATTACTGACTGCACGGTATAACAAGCAAAAGGGTTATAAACAAAATTCGTGCATGCATCAATCAAAGTCACATAAAAATTTGGCATGACCTTGCCTAAAAATAGGACATTTCGATTTGCTTTAAATTCACCGAAATAAATTGACATCTCGGCAATACATAAGAACTCGAGGGCATGTCACTCACACAAATCTCACCATATTCCAAACACACATATTCCCATTCTTGAAATGCACAACTTTTTACTCACCTATCTCCCGAGAGAGACCGAGCACAGTTAGATGAGAGGCCTTAATTTCACTACCTATGGCTAAATAGCTAGCTAGATCTAGTTGTTGGGGAGGAGAGATGACTCTAGCTAACTAATGGAGAGGGAGAGAGATGAGCTAGCTAGATCTATATATGTGGTATGGAGGGAGAGCCAAATAAATGAACTAGCTAGATAGTGGTGAGAAGGCCATTTATCGAGGAGAGTTATGGTGGAGGGGGGCATTAATGGGGAGAGAAGAGAGGTAGGAGGAAGAGATAAGAAGGGAAACAATGTTGGACAACTAACTTATAGAGGGGAGAGGGGAAAGTAGGGCGAGAGTGGGCAAAAGGGGGAGGGGGTGAAAAGGTGGCACCAGCCACAACTAGCAGTAGCACTGTTTCCCAGAAAGCGCTGCTGCTATGGTATTTAGTAGTAGCGCTTTCCAGGAAAAGAGCTACTATTAAGTGGGGCCCATTAGCAGTAGTGGTGCTGTCAAATAAAGCGCTACTGCTAAAATCTTAGTAGTAGCATTGTATTTTGCACAGCACTACTATGACAGCTAGCTTCGGTGGGAGCGTTGGATCCCACTTAGTAGTAGCGCCTTTCCGTTTCCAGCGCTACTGCTAAAGCATTACTTGTAATGCTGCTCCAGACCAATGCTACTGCTAATTAGTAGCAACACTTGCTTTTTTCCAGCGCTACTACTCTTGCCCTACCTATAAGCATTTCCCTAGTAGTGTAAAACTATATGTATATGACATTTTGTTTGCTTCTATATTTCTAGTCATGGCAATAAGTGTTCATAAAGTACCATATTCCTCACATGTTCAAGGTGGACCCATGAGGTTTCGAAATGCACAATCATTTTGTTCATTTCCCATGTGAAGTATATTATTTACACATTGTAGTGCGTATGGCCGGTTGTAACAGCATACTCCGAGCTTATACCACGAGCATGCATGCGGAAAGGTGCCTCCATAGGTGAATGTTCACAAAAGTATGTGCATTTGACATTTTATGTTTGATTATGTACTAGTGATCTACAAATGTTCATGTGTTGGGATGTTCATTGCATATGACTGCTGCATGATGTTGCTAATGTGACACTACAATCAGAGACCATTCGACGAAACTGTGTGCGATGCATTAGTCGCAAATGGTGTTGTAAGAAAACCATCAAAAATGATACAAATTGCTTGCGATGGCGGAGATATCAAACATGATTCAGATTAGAGTTGTGTGTGCAATACATGGAAAACATTTCATCCATACGAACTATTTGCGATAACCATAACAACAAAATTGGTCAACCAGATGAAGTGTGTGCGATATACGACATACACTTCACTTGGATGAACTGTTTGTGATTAGGCAACACAACAGAAATGGTCAACCACATCATGGTGTGTGCGATAGATGGCATGCACTTCACTCGAATGAACTATTTATTAGGAGCCAAGACAACAAAAATGGTTAGCCAGATAAAGGTGTTTGCAATAGACGGCTTACACCTCACTCGGATGAACTATTTGTGATGAGAAAAATAATAGAAACGAGGTAATTTAACAAGATGTGTGTGATACGTGGCAAACAGGTCAATAATCAGAAATGTGTGGAAAGACAGATAACAACGCAAATGATTCCTGCTAACAGGCCATGTGTGTTGTGAGCCCACGCTTGCTGGTATACAATTGTCAGTGATTAATGAAATCATCACCGACGAGCACTACACCACAACAACAAATTGGGGGCAATTAACTGCCGGGAAAAATACAAGAATGAGGACAAACCATCAGCCGGGGATTTTGTTATTGCCGGTAGAAGTGCATAACGGCGGAGAAACTGCCTGTATAAGTTAATGAGCAAGGGCATGCGCACTGCCAGTAATAATATCCACATCTTTGGTCAAAAAAACTGCCGGGAGAACTGAACTACGGCCCACTATCTGTCGGGCCTACATGTGGCGCGAGCCCAAAATAATATTTGGTCCAAATGCGTGCTGGCGCGGGAGAGCGTGCGACATTTCCACTCAAAATAATTACAGCCACCTGTAATGCCCCGGACACACCCGCCAGTGGTTGTTACTCCTGGCGGGATCTAGACTGGCCCCACAGATCAATACTAGTCTTTTCTGCGCACTTTTTCCTCACTCATGCGCACCCGGGAGCAACTTCCCGGCCGATCACCCATCCTAACACTACTCCAAGCTGAGCATGCTTAGCTTTGGAGTTCTATACGAATGGGCTCCCGGAAAAGAAGGAATTCCTTATTGATATGAGTAGTCTATTATCCCTAATAAGCCAGGCCATCACATCACCGCTCAAAAAAAAGAAGATTTACAGCCACCACACAACTTGTTCTCCACCCAAATCAAACCCTCCCTAGACCTCCTCCTCAACCGCCACCGCCGTCCCCTGACCACGCCCTCCACCACCACCCCTTTGGTTGACCTGTGCGACCCCATCGGGATATATGGCGGCGGGGCTTGGATCTCGGCGTCGCCTCCCCCGATACGCCTGCGACGTCGTCGTCGCCTCCCTCCCTTTGAGACCACCACCAGAACTGGTCGACGATGGCGGTCGCGTCCATCTCTTCTTTACGGTCCATCACGCCAATGAGCATAGGTGGACTCCCCACCACGGCTTCCTCCCCACCAACGGCGAGCGTGGTGTCCCATCTCTACTATGCTGGTACAATACTTTCCTCATATCCATCTTGGTGGAAACCCGATGTAGGCGAGATCTTCCTTACCAAGGTTGTTAATCTTTTCTTCTCTGCTCGATGAGAACTCATGGTGCGCGTTGTCCAGTTGTCCGTATGAAGGCAGATTTCCCCTTCCACCGAGTTACTACTGAGTGTGTTCCTTGTTTTTTTTCCTTTTCCTACCAAATTGATGCAGGTGCTATTAGTGAAAGGATTGGAGACAGGTTCTTGCGGTGGTTGGTTTGTTTGAGGAATTCCTAGTGCTTGTGATTTGTAAAGGGTTTCAGCCAGGTTAGTGTATATTTCATTTTGTTATCTTAATATGCAAGTATATGTGCCCACTTCATTTGCTTGTATCCATCCTTTTTAGTACATGGATCGGTCTTTATTTATTCAGGTTCAGACATTGCGCAACTGAAGACTGCGTATACTAGTCGAAGGCACGAGCTATGCACGTGTTCTTCACTCACTCATCTGTTTATTTGAGCAACATTTATTTTCAGATGGGAGTAGTATGTATGCCATTGAGTGTTTAATCCCGTCCAAAGGATTGGCAAGTTGCTGCTTCGAAACTTGGTAGATACAAACGATTAGTGCTCTATACAAGCTAGTTGTTTCCGGAGTAGAAGGAAGGTTACTCTAGTCATTGTTGTTTCCCGATCATAGCCACAAAATATCTTGAATAGCATAATTTCACCAGTGGGCCCATTTGGAGCTGTCAGGATTCCAGAAAGGTCCTGGAGTTGTTTTGGCGCCTGCCCGTACATAGTGAATCTAAGAAATGTCAACCATTAGATCTCTTGGGCAAGGTACTAATGAACGGTGGATATATTCATTTTATGGAACAAATCAATGACTTGTATTTGCTCTCGAGTCTGCGCGGACTGCTAATCCAAATTCAAAAACTTGTTTACTATAGTAGTAGGGAAATGTAGCGCTCTATAAAGTTTTTGGTGCCTCCATCTGAAAGAGATAAATTTATAGACATGAGTGTGGATTTGATATTAAAAATTTCTCTACAAAAGTACCTACTTTCCTGCCCTGATTTACCATCTAGCTAATTGTTTCATAGGAGTTCAATAATGAGGTAACATTTTCTCTCTCAAAGTTGTGCTTGAATGTACCAATGAAGATGCTCTTCACAACTCTAATTCTTGGTGCCAATGGGAATTCTTCCATTTACAATGATTAAGTGCTCTTTGTGCTAATTCTTGATGTTAAAAGAAAACAAACTTTAACTAATGAACATGTAGTTGGAATGAACAAGTACCCTTGTTTATCTCCATTGATTGATTGATGTGAGATCATTTAGTTCACTCGTCATCATGCACGTATACTTGTACATGTAAGAAAAGCAATCAGATAGAGAATCTCTTTCTGCCTCTTCTCTGTTTGCTACAAATATAGACTGAAAGTGGAGTACTACTTCTAGAGTTTAAAGATTTGAGCTTGCAAAAGTGTTTGTTCTCTGATATGAAGTTTATTATTTATGTTATGTGAAAGTTATTGTCTGAATGTGATATACCCATATATTATATAAAGAACAAGTTCATATAGGTACCAAAAATTATGCTTAAAATTTCATGCCATCTAATAGATAATAGTTTTTGTATACTTTTCAACTTCGCAAGCATTGCAGTAACTTTATTGCCACAAGAAATTACATATTTTGAGAAGCTTCTACAAGATCTTGATATCATTTGTGTTCTATACCTTGATCCTGTGCTTGAGAAGGTGCTTCCCTAAATTGCACAACTCCGAAAATTTGTACGTGATTTGATTTTCTTCTAGTGGTCACACTTACATCCTTCAAGGATCATCCTTATCAGTTATTATAGTAAATTTGTCGATTTAGCGTTGTAATTGCTATTTGCACTATTAGGAGTATCTCCTGGAAAAAAAATCTTCTACAGACCAACGCGACTAATGTATGTGTGTTGTGTTAGATATAGATTTGGTTATGAGTTACTGCTTTTGTGGTGATGGGGAAATTAATCATTCGAGGATCTTAACATTGTAGTATTTTGTGCAAATTTGTGAAGTTCAACGTCTTAGTGTCATGGCTCAAGAGTAAATTTTCTTGAGTTATCACATCAAAACTTGAAATGTGAAAATCAAACTGCTTTTGCTTACTTGATTCTTTTGAGCGTGCATATGACACAATGGTTATCTATGTTGCTTGCCTATGCTATCAGCTACTATGATCTATCTTTCATACGTATATACACATTATGCTTGGACATGTGTTGTTTGTGCGAAAGGAAACATCTACTCCCTCAGTTCCTCAATATAAGTCTTTTTAGTGGTTTCAAATGGACTACCACATATGGATGTATATAGACATATTTTAGAGTGTAGATTCACTCATTTTGCTCCGTATGTAGTCACTTGTTGAAATCACTAGAAAGACCTATATTTAGGAACGGAGGGAGTAGTATTTTGTAATTCTTGAACTAAGGGTAGTCACTTATTAAATATTTCTCCATTTAATTGAGTAGGAACAGTTCTTCAGAAAATATTATCGTTTTCATCTTCAGACATCTTGATAGGAAGCACCAGGGAATGTTTGCAGTTTCAATTTATATTGTACGTAAAGGATTGTAGATATGCTCTCGGCCAGTGAAAACTTCTAAATGATTTATGCACTATGGCAGTGCCACGGTGGATACTTCTAAATGACTGCACACATGTTTTATTAAGTCTTATCAGTATAGGGAGTTCAATAATCTTTTGGTGCTAAACAAGTGGATGGTACAACTGAATACTACTTCCTCCGTCCCATAATGTAGGACATTTTTTGACACTATATGTCTTACATTATGGGACAGAGGGAGTAAATCAGTAAAACACTGTAGGAGTTTTACAAGCAAGCTTTGGGTAAAAAGATTTTTGTATTGTGTTGTTTATTCCCATTGGTCGATCGATATGAGATCATCGAGTCAACTGTCATCATGCACATATATTGTTACATGGAAGAAAAATAACTAGCTAGAGAACTTATTTATGTCTCCTTTCATTTTGCTGCTAAGACAGACTGAAAGTGGAGTACTCTTCTAGAGTTTAATTGTTATTACATGCTGCTTTTATAAGGTTGGGGTCTTCAATCTAGTTTTTACTCGATAAGTTACTGTTTCTTAAGAATAACATGAAGCATGGATTCTTATATGTTCCATGTATAATGTCAGGGCAAGTAATTATCAGCTGAGCAAAGGCTACAACATGCTAGGAGGAGAAGTTTGAATGGAGGCAGAGAGTACACTTGGTAAGTCATATATCCAACCTGAACTTATTTACTCATTTATTATTTTTGTTCTAGTCTGAGTCCAAAAATATGGTTTGACAAACGGGGGTGACATTCTGTACACACGTGCGCATCTACCATTCATGCTTGTGAAAGCATATAAAAAAATTGAATATGGCCAAATTTGGGTTCCAAGTTTTGCCATGCTATCATGACATCGTATTAGTTTGCCCCCTTCAACATGTAAAACTATGAACCTGACCATATTTTATTTGGAACATTTAGATGATGTGTCAGAAGAAAAACAAAAGTCAACAATGAGAAAGAAAACAAACGGCAATCTACTTACATCTGACGTGTAAATTCTAATGTGCCAAAAATTTCTCTTTTCAGGAAATAGAATGGAAAAAGGAAGACGAGACTGAAGCACAAGAGCGAGAGGCTAGCGGAAGTTAAAGCAATAAACTATAAGCATTTTGAATGATTAGGGCCTCACGTTGTTGGGAACATTACAGCCATGGGGAAAGCTAATTTTTGTTGCTACTTTAGCATAGAAGCAACTATATGCTCATTTTGGCCATGCGTCGCATCCAAAACATATGCAATTTTCCGTTTGTTGCACAACACCCTTATATATGGGCGTTTCTAGAAACCTATGTATTTGGTCGTTAATTTTATTGAATGAAGTTAAGTTTTACTATGAGGCCCATATGTGAATTATGAAATTGTGTCATTTGTTTTGATTGCCTGGACAAAATGAATGCATATTAAATTAGCGATTTGTGGCCCAAATCAATTTGCTTTTGCTAGTGAAATCAACGTGATGGCATACTAACTGCCGGGTAAACAAGCTTGTGCCGGCAGTTACATTGTCGGTAACTGTAGTTTATATGCGATGGCCAATGTGCCGGGAGAAAATAAACTGCCGGCAAATAAATGTGTGGGGGCAGTAAAACTGCCGGGAGAAGTTTATCTACCGGGAGAAGTAATTCCCGACAACCGTTCTCGTGGCAGTTCTATCTGCCGGGAGAATTTCTCTCCCAGCAGTTTATCTGCCCCCTTAAGTGGTTTTTCCTGGCAATTACATGCCATTTCATTGGTGTTGTGGTGTAGTGGAGTTGCCTAGTATAGTTTGTGCGCGATGTGATTTCTTCTGTCCGCACAACATCTATGCTCTGTCTATAGAAGAACAACATATATACTTATAAGAACATGGTTGCATAACCGAATTAAACATTCAATTACATAAGTGACTACACACATAACATTTGCACACACCAAAGTAAACAATTACATGCATACTATACAAGGAGAAAGATCATCTAATAATCTACTTCTTGTTGTGATGACGCTTGTCGTTGCTCTTCTTCTGGTTGGATCCCTGGCCATTTTAGGGAAGGAGGCACTCCCTCATGTCAATAATCCACCTATACATCTCGTAGCTCATGTATGCCTCCTTAGCCGCGTACACGACATGAGCTTTGTCGACTTTCTCCATCCAAGCCAAATGCCTGGCAAGCTTGCCGTTGTTGCAAGAATCCTTCATATCTCTGTAGTAGGCGTCGGTGATGGCCTCAGTGAGGCGAACCGGTGAGTCCCTCTCATGCATCTTACTGCCCCAAATCTTGTCTTGGCCATGGATGTCGACAAGATTCTGGCAGGTGATGCCCGAATTCTCGAGCACCTTTACATCGTTGGTGATATCCACCGCAGTGAACATGTAGTGGGGGATGTTGACAAACCTGGCGAAACGTCGCAAGAACTTGTGCCCAGGTAGTAGTGGTAGACAAGGATGTGATTGCCAACACACATCAGGGTGATGACAAACTTGTGACGAGACTTGACATGAGCATGGGTGTACTTGAGGTCGAACCTGACCACCTTTTTACTTCTCCTTAGCAAGCAACAACTTCATAATGTGGATGGAATGCTCCACCGAAACCAGGTTGTTGGTGTACACCACCGAAAGCTCCGTGAACCTTCTGTGGGTGTCCACCACGTCATGCATGGTGAACAGCTACTCGTCATCGATAGCACCTCGGAGCGCTATTGGAGCCGCGCGTGATACACTCTAAGAATCTTTAGTGGTGGTTATGCTTACTATACTGGGGCGCGATCGAAAGGTCGAGGAGACACAAGCGTTAAACGGCCGCAGTAATAAATGGGGGCCGGCCTGCCTGTAATCATCACATCTGGTCACCGTGTTCCAAGTGGAGGATCTAGTGCATGCTTCAGCACCCCACACGCGTTTCGTTTGACCACGCGTGGGCTTGAAGAGGAACTAAATGTATCGTTGGTGAGCCTATTCCCACACAACTATGCAGGTTACCGCGCGCAACCGCGCAAGCTTCCCGCCCGACTAGTTTGGCCATGCATCGACTAGAAGATGGGCAAATCATGGGTGTATATTGGCAAAGAGCTTTGCAAAAATGAAATTTGTGGAATGGCTTAGAGCAACGCACATGTTCGACAATAAGTTTCCCCATTGGTGATGAGGTCAAAGTTATACAGAAGGGTAATGATGGACACTCGAGTGCGATAATTCTGCGCTCTACACGGCACACAGTTGAGGTAACCAACTATGTGCAGTAGTGTCGAAGATCACTGTCGAGTCCGCTGTATAGATTGTTTGGGAAGAGATCGACAAGGGAAACACGTTTGAGAATGGTAAATAAAATCTATGTCCATTCCATATTAAGGTCAAAATAGTACTACCAATATACGAGTCTCATACGACGCCATTTCAATTATTGTACCATCCCAAAATATTACAAGTTTCAAATTCTAGAGTTACACTGGTACAACGACGTCCTAAACAAACGGTTTTAAACCCCTTTCCATAACGGCATTTGGAACCGTCACCAAGTGAGTGTGTGGGATAGGGTGTCCTTCCCACACGACCCAGAAATCATCGGGGATAGGCCCTCTTGGGACCCAGGCTAGGGCCGTGTGCGATCAGGCGAGGCATCGAAACCCAATCATTTTCATAGGTATGTACATCCCACACGGTGAATCCTAGAAATCATTTTCGTAGGTATGTACATGCCACATGGTTAATCCCAAAAATCATTTCCGTAGGTATGTACATCCCACACGGTAAATCCCAAAAATCATTTCCATAGGTATGTACATCCCACACGATGAATCCCAGAAGTCATTTCCGTAGATATGTACATCCCACATGGTGAATCCCAGAAAATCATTTCTATAGGTATGTACATCCCACACAGTTCTTTGTGTGGAAACGTTTGTGCAAGGTGGCCTAACGCAAACAGTTCGCTGCCAGAAGCCATGTGTGATTGTTAGTTGATCGAACACGGCTACTTTCTAGAAACCATGCGGGTTGTTTGAGTTCATTGCCCACGGTGCTGTCTGAGTAATTGTTTGCAATAAAAAAAACCAATAAGCAGGGTAATTAGCCTATTATTGATAATCCATGTACTAATCAAACTGATATTTCTTATAAAACACGCCAGATATTTCATATCCATATAAAAGCAACCAGGATTTGATAATCGAATTACATCAGATAGCTTCGGCACTCAATTACGCCATTACACAACAGCACCAAGTTTCACATGCAGCATCAAAAACCTTTGGAAAGTAGCATCATACATGGTAAATAGACAGATGAATCTCATTTGGGAAACTGCAGAAGCGGAAGGCAAATATTGAGCCTTTAGTGATGTTGAATGTCCTTGCAACATTAGGCCAGTGGCTATGGATAATTTCCCGCCAAACCTTCGTCCTCTTCAGCAAGACTTTAATATTGTATAGTGGATGTTGAATGAATACCTTCCTTGCCTCTTGACCATGTAGGTGGTTTGAGATGTAATCATCGGCGAACTGCTTTGAAAAGTACCGAAAACAAAGCTATGCATAAATCACTGTTGTAAATTTTGATATGGTGGAATAGGTAAAAATAAGGTACAAGAGTTGGTACCATCCTATTGTTGACTGATGTCTTCTTCATTGTGCAAACAAAGATCTTGCTGTTATTCGTCGCAAGTTTCTTCATCCTAACAATCTTTCTGAGTTTCTTGACTTGACTGATATTCATGGACATCTCATTTCCCCATATGCAAAATGGGTCGAACAGTGGGTCTAAGCCTCTGACAGCAGGACCTACATGTGCAAGAACAAATTGTAAGAAACCTAAATATTAGAATGATTCCTGCAACTGCACAATAATGTGCTATTAGCCAAAGGACCCTGCTTGAACAAATCTTGATGGTAAACCGCAGTGTCTCCCATTGTTTCCCTTCAACACACATAAGGAATATCTTGATCAGGTTAACCGAGAGTTGCCATACTATCAGTAGAATATGTATTGAGTACAGCCAAATTCGATTGGTGTCACATGTATAACAATAAAAAATTGTACCCACAGAAACTGAAAATCAAATTGCAGAACTGAACCAAATAGTTAAATGGACAGCAGACCAAATGAACCAAAATAGTTAACTGAGCACGACATTGCAGAATAGAAACATGTACTAGAAGATAAGATAGTTAACAAAACAAAGAATGCTTGAGAACAGTACTACGAAATGTACCAATTGTTGGACCAAAGTGTTAACTGAACATTACATTTCAGAGGACCAAACTATTAACTGAACATTAGATTGCATATTAACATTACAGAGGACAAATCACTAGAAGGCACTGGCGGTGGCCTCAAGAAAACATCCCAAATTGTATTTTAAAGTAGACAACTACGCTGCGGTGTCGGCGGTGGCCTCGAAGATGAGGTGCTCCTCCAAGATCTGGCGGTCGACACGCATGTCAGCCATAGCGACCTTGTTCACGCGTGCGGCCGCATGCTACTCAACTCCATGTTATACTGCGTGTAAAATGGCTGTGAGCAGCGCTTAATTGGAGGAGGGGGTAGTGATTTCGGTGGAATGTGTCACTCCGTCAGTCGGGGCATGTGGGACGAGAAAGGAGGAGGATGGTGTGGGTGGGTGTGGATTACCTGACCATATAGACGAGGCCGCGCAGCAAGAAGAAGGGTCGGCAACGAGGAGGCCGCGAAGCAAGAAGAAGGGTCGCCGGCGAGGAGGCGGCGCTGCAAGAAGAAGGGTAGCCGGCGAGGAGCAGGCGCTGCAAGAAGAAGGGTCGCCGGCGAGGAGGCGGCGCTGCAAGAAGAAGGGTAGCCGGCGAGGAGGCAGCACTGCAAGAAGAAGGGTCGCCGGCGAGGAGGCTGAGCTGCCAGTAAGCAGCAGTGAAGGTTTGAACTTGGAAAGCAAGGAGGAACAATGGAAATGTGGCTTTTGGTAGGAGGGAGGGGGCAGGGAGATAGATATTTCTGCGGTGGAAAAAAAATTCGCTCGGTGCCGCGAGAAACTGGCGCGCAAGTATGGTTCAAGCGGCGGCGGTGGACTGTAGACAACGAAGCTTCCTGCGTAAGCCAGACAAGACGGCGCGCCAAGATATTTTATATCGCATCCCACACGTTTCTTTCCAGTAAACTGTTTGTGGTATACCTGATTTTTTCATTGTGTTTTGAAAGACAAAATCGTGTTATGGAGGGAAAGGATGGTGTTTGAATTGCTAGAACATTTACGTACAGTGAACATGCAACTATTACATGAGTGTCATGTTTAAATATGGAATTATTCCGGGTTCGTTTGGCATTTTTATGCATTAATTGAGTTTCTAGGAATTTAATGTGCATAATTCATATTTGAACTACAAGCACATGCTCCAATGCACCAAAGTTTGTTGAAAATCACATGTGTGTCTTTGGGTGATTTTATATGTCCCATGCAAGAAATGGGAATAAAATTCAAACATCTGGGTGTCGTGGCTCGGCCGGAATGATTGAGAACTTGGTTTTTTAATTACTGTAAATCCAAAACACGGCTAAAAATCATGAAACTTGGCATGGTGTCATGACATGGCACCAACATGCAATAGTAATTTTTTTGGCTGAATTGGGACAAGCTTTGGTGTAAGCTTCTTGCAAATCGGAGCATACCTCAAGAAGGCTCCTGGTTCCGAGAGGGAACGTCTCACCTCCGTGTGCGAAACGACATACGTACACTGCCTTCTCCCGCCTTAATATTTTTACACAGGCAGATTAGACCAAATAGAAATATCGTGCTAAATTTTGGAATTATTATGTGTTTGTTTGGCCTTCTTTATACATTAATTGAGTTTTTGCGCATTTAATGTGTATAATGCAAATTTGAACTACAAGCACATGTTCCAGTGCACCAAAGTTGTTTGAAAAATCAAATGTGTGTCCTTGGGTGAATTTCTAGGTCCCATGCAAGAGATGGGAGTGAAATTCAAACATCCGGGCGTCATGGATCGGCCCGAAAGATTGAGAAGCTTGGTTTTTTAATTCCTGTAATTCCAATACACGCCTGAAAATCATGAAACTTGGCATGGTCTCATGACATGGCACCGACATGCTGCAGTAATTTTTTTGGCAAAATTGGGACAAGCTTTGGTGTAGGCTTCTTGCAACCCGGAGCTTCCCTCAAGAAGGTTTGTGGTTCCGAGAGGAAACATGTCACGTCCTTGTGCGAAACGACATACGTACACGGCCTTCTCCCACCTTAATTTTTTTACACAGCCAGATTAGACCAAATAGAAGTACCGTTCTAAATTTTGGAATTATTCCGAGTTCATTTGGCTTTCTTAATACATTAATTGAGTTTTCGGGCATTTAATGTCCATAATTCAAATTTGAACTACAAGCACAGGCTCTAGTGCACCAAAGTTGTCTGAAAAATCACATGTATGTCCTTGGGTGAATTTCTAGGTCCCATGGAAGAGATGGGACTGAAATTCAAACATCTGGGCGTCGTGGCTCGGCTGGAAAGATTGAGAAACTTGGTTTTTTTAATTCCTGTAATTCCAAAACACGCCTGAAAATCAAGAAACATGGCATGGTGTCATGACATGGCACGAACATGTTATGGTAATTTTTTTTGGCCGAATTGGGACAAGCTTCGGAGTAAGCTTCTTGCAAACTGGATCTTCCCTAGAGAAGGCTCGTGGTTTCGAGAGGGAACGTGTCACCTCCGTGCAAAACGACATACGTACACTGCCTTCTCCCGCCTTAATATTTTTACACAGGCAGATTAGACCAAATAGAAGTGCCATGCTAAATTTTGGAATCATTCCGGGCTCATTTTTCCTTTTTTATACATTAACTGAGTTTCTGGGTATTTAATGTGCATAATTCAAATTTGAACTACGAGCTCAGGCTCCAGTTCACCAAAGTTGTTTGAAAAATCACATGTGTGTCCTTGGGAGAATTTCCAGGTCCCATGCAAGAGATGGGAGGGAAATTCAAACATCTGGGCGTCATGGCTCGGCCAGAAAGATTGAGAAACTTGGTTTTTTAATTCCTGTAGTTCCAAAACACGCCTGAAAATTATGAAACTTGGCATGGTGTCATGACATGGCACCAACATGCTATGGTAATTTTTTTGCACGAATTGGGACAATCTTTGGTGTAAGCTTCTTGCAAACCGGAGCTTCCCTCAAGATGGCTCATGGTTCCGCGAGGGAACGTGTCACCTCCGTGTGTGAAACGACATACGTACACTGCCTTCTCCCGCCTTAATTTTTTTACACAACCAGATTAGACCAAATAGAAGTACCATGCTAAATTTTGGAATTATTCCGGGTTCGTTTGGCCTTTTTTATACATTAATTGAGTTTGTCGGCATTTAATGTGCATAATTCAAATTTGAACTACAAGCACATGCTCCAGTGCACCAAAGTTGTTTGAAAAATCACATGTGTGTACTTGGGTGAATTTCTAGGTCCCATGCAAGAGATGGTAGTGAAATTCAAACATCTGGGTGTCGTGGCTCGGCCGGAAAGAATGAGAAACTTGGTTTTTTAATTCCTGTAATTCCAAAACACGCCTAAAAAACTTGAAACTTGGCATGGTCTTATGACATGGCACCAACATGCTGTGGTAATTTTTCTGTCCGATTTGCGAGGCGCACACATTAATAATCAACAAAGTCATTTTCGAACAAGTGCTATCACGTTACAAATCGAAAACGCAAGTATTATTAAAACAGTGGCCGTTCGACTTACCAATTACGTGCGGCCACGTGTCCCCTTTTTTGATTGGCTAGGAGGTGCCGTGCGGGGTAGCTATTTGAGTACGGGAGGCATGCGATTAGACCCCTGCTCGTGCTCATCGGGAGGAGAGCCCTTTTGACCAACATCTCCATTAATGGCGCCCAAGCACCTGTTCTACGGCGTGGCTATATATCTCACTGGACTGAGATTTAAGAGAGAAAAATGAAAATCTGAAATGGAAGTTTTTCACAGATCTTGATGTAAGATCCGACGGACCTATATAGCATCGACTGCGACTTATAGCAAGCATGATGAATATAAGGACAATGACATTGGATAATAATTGTCTTACATATTTACAAACATAATTAAAAAAAGCCACATGCGGCAACACCTAATATACACAAGAGCAAAAAAAGAAGGAAGCCACAACAGGAACTAGTCTCCGCGGCGGGCGGCGACGAGCTCTTTCTTGTCCTCAAGATGCTGGTTGAGAGCATCCACGGATTCCTCCACCAGCCTTCTACACTTGATGCACAACATGGCATTCTCATCCATAAGTTTCTCGACGATGACACTAGTCATCTTCAACAAGGTAGTGTTCAATTCCTGCTGCTCCTTACTTCTGACGATCTTCGCCCTCAGCAGGTCGCGCTCGGCTCGGAGCTTCGCATTGCTCTCATTTAGTTGCCGGATGACATCGGTAGACTGTTCAAATGAGGCTTGCAGGTCATCCTGCAACCTCGCCCACCTGGAGATCTGATCCATCTTCCTGAGGTCGAGGGCACGCATGCGCCTGTAAGAGTCCTCGCCTTCCCGCCAGGCAATTTCCCAGGCCGCTGCGGTGTGGGAGGACATCTCTGCTGCATTCGCGACGCGGCGGGACATCTCTTCTGCTTCTGCGGCGCGACCGGACCAGTCTGCTGCATCGACAGCACGACGGGTCCTCCGTGCTGCTTCATCGGCATGGTGGGGCCTCTCTGCTGCTATGACCATGCGGCGGGACATGTTGGCTGCTTTCGCGGCGAGACGGGACATCTCTCGTGTTCCCGCTTCCAGGCTCCCCTCTCCCTGGTGGCAATCTCTCGACCTAGAACTCACGCTGGCCATGGCGGACACAAGAGAACGATGATGAATGACTTGTTTTTTTTGACTTTTTGTGGATGAGGAGTTGAGGAGGAATGTGCAGTCATCTTGGAGTAGTAGTATTTATAACCACGTAGTAATACACTCCTAAGTGAGAAACCGTTTAGGTTTTGATCGCGTGAACAAGTTTGCACTTTGGAATGTGACGGGATGCACACTACTGGAATCAGCTACTTTGCCATCTGCCAGCTCTTTGCCGTCTGCTAGCAGACGACAAAGAAGCTTTTTGCCATCAGCTACCGAAAAGCAGACGGCAAAGAAATGGCGGACGTCAAAATAGGCCTTTGCCATCTTCCAGTTCTTTGCCGTTAGCCAGCTGATGGCGGCTGACGGCAAAGAGAGAGGTGGCCCCCACCCCCAGCGCGTTTAGAAAAAACTTAATGCCCCACCTCTTTGTTGTTCGCTAGCAGACGACAAAGAGAGATAAAGGCGGATGGCAAAGACCGGCGGACGGCAAAGAGCAAACTAACTAACGGCCCCCACCCCCGCCCATTACTCTCTCCGCTCTCCCTCTCTCCTCCCCGACGCCCACCAGATCCCCACCCACCGCCGCCCCCGCCGCCCGGCGCCGCCCCCACCCCCGCACCCGCTTGGCCTGTCGCCCCACCACCGCTCC
>NC_041386.1:325429990-325445542 GCF_002162155.2 Triticum dicoccoides
AAACAGCACCCCAACCCCGACATAGCACCCCGACACCGACACGACACCCCGACCCCCGACACCTCCCGAAAAGGTGTTCTTTGGCCTTCTAGAGGCCGACGGGGTCATATATTTGTGAATTATTAGTTAGGTCATATATTTTTCGATTTTGTTATGAAAAACACATATATAATTATGTTGATCGGGTAGATTTAAATGTGCAGTTAGCCCAAAAACGATCCATTTCACCTTAGTTAGGTCATAAACGACCCATTTCATCTAAGTTAGCTCATAAATGATCCATTTCACCTAAGTTAGCTAAAAAACGATCTATTTCACCTTAGTTAGCTCAAAAACGATCCATTTCACCTTAGTTAGCTCATAAACGACCCATTTCAACTAAGTTAGCTCATAAATGATCCATTTCACTTAAGTTAGCTCAAAAACGAATCCATTTCAACTTAGTAAGCTCAAAAACGATCCATTTCACCTTAGTTAGCTTATAAACGACCCTTTCAACTAAGTTAGCTCATAAATGATCCATTTCACCTTAGTTAGCTCATAAACGACCCATTTCAACTTAGTTAGCTCATATATGATGCATTTCACCTAAGTTAGCTCATAAATGACATATACTTCTTGTTCTAGTCTACTTCTTGTTCCAGTCTTCTTCTTCTAGTCACCTATTTCTAACTTTCTTATTTGCCATTTTGCAGATCTCATTCACTTCATGGAAGCTAGCTTGCTATGATGGAGTGCTTGTTTTTCCTTTGCTGAAACTTTGCATTATATCTAGCTTGCTATGATGGAACTTCCTATCTTGATGAAACTTTGCATTGTAATATGTATATGGATGGAATAATGTGTATGGATGGAACTTGATGGAACTTTCTTATGTATGAATGGATGAAACTTAATTATGTGCTGGATATGTGATATGTTTGCTGTTAAATAGCCCTGTGAAATATATTTATATATGTCATATATATTTCCTGTGAAAATTGTTGGATTAAAAAAAAAGAGCCAATATGCAGGCTCTTTGCCGTCTGCCACCGACGGCAACGGGCTCTTTGCCGTCAGCCACGGACGGTAAAGAAGCCACGTGGCAGCCAACTGTGCTTCATGGGAGCTGACCCATTTGGTCAGTTTTCCTACAGTGGCAGACGACAAAAAGTGAACATTTTGCCGTCAGCGGCGGACGGCAAAAGCCTGCCGTGTAGTGACGTCTAGCTGACATCATGCGGCGAACGGCAAAGGCAGGACACATTTTGCCGTCAGCGGCGGACGGTAAAGGCCTGCCGTTAGCCACCTAACGGACTAACATCGCATTTTTTGTTATCTGCTTTCTTTGCCGTCTGCTGCTGATGGCAAAGGCCCCTTTGCCGTCATCCGCATAAAGCGGACGACAAAGTAGCTATTTGCCAGACCTTACTTTGCTGGAGCCTGTTGCCGTCCGCGGCAGACGGCAAAGACCTTTGTCGTCCGCCGTGGCAGATGGCAAAGTAGCTGATTTCTGTAGTGGCATGCTCAAAATTTACTAACGGTTATAGGTGTGGCACTATTCCTAGAAGGCATAATGTGCGCACGTGCGCCTTCTCGACCGCGTACGTGGCGTTTGCACAATAGGGTGCACCGCAATAGGCAATGTCAGCACCATCGCGCACGGTTCTTTTAATTAGAATGTGTGTGCCTGTCTAACACACACACGTTGATCTATCTAACTATTTCAGTTTGTTGTGGCTAATCTCAAACAATTCATCCATGTGAAGTGTATGCCATCAATCGCAGACACTTTGAGCTGGCTGACCCATTTCTGTTATGTTGCCTAATCGCAGACAGTTAATCCTTCTGAAGCGTATGCCCTCAATCACACACACCTTGATCTGGCTGACCGTTTCTTTTGTGTTGCCTAATCACAAACAGTTCATCCGAGTGAACCGTATGATGTGTATCACACACGCCTTCATCTGGCTGCGTGTTTCTTTTGTTCCTCCTCATCCCAAAAAATTAATTGAACTGAACCGTATGCCCTTCATCGCACACGCAACTAAAACCTGAACCGTGTTTGATGCATCCGTCATCGCAAACATTTTATACATTTCCGACCGTTTTCATACATCACTGTTTGCGATTATTGCATTGCAAACAGTTTCTCGAAGGGTCTCTGATCGTAGTGTCGCGTTAGCAGCATCCCGCAGTAGTGTCATATGGCTCAAATTCGAAGATTACAAGGTTCAAACTAATATTATAAATGAAATCCATCTCATGTAGCTACACACGCGTGCACTGATCAGCTGAAAATGGACATAAGAGAGGTTCAAACTTATATTACCATTGTAACACTTGTTTCAAAATCTCATCATTTTTGCAAAGGGATGAGCCACTAACAAGTCATGTATGGGATTAACATAATGATTCTGATTACTCTTGTCAACTGAAGTTCCAAGGTGAAATTCTGCTTCTTCAAAGACTTTTCCATTCTGACGCAGCTGCCGGCGCTGAACAACAAACCATTCATTTTTGTTAAATAAATGTAGTGAGAACCTCATTACCTTTAGCACACTTGCTCTGACAACAAAGAAACTGGCGAATATAATCTCTGATATGGTCCCTCAGTATGAGTTCAAACTAATTTCTGAGAGATTCAGATCAAGCATTTGATGTGATTGTTATATTGTATAAAATTATCCACTATCAGGCTAAATCTGATGCGGAGCATCCCAAGATCATCACCATGGACCTACCTACGTCTCCCACGACACCACTTGGACCAATGACAAGGGCATGAGCAAAGCCTATCGAAGATAAGATGAACTTGCTCCTCTCCGAACTACCACTTTCTATGAATGAGACATGGCTACTACCTCAAGTGGAAACACTATGCGTGATCAGGTACTTGGAGGAGAGCCACGGAGAAGCTACACCCATAGGAAAAGGCAACAAGGACAGCAAGCGCCGAGATCATGAAGAAGGAAGGCCAATGAAACTATAGCAACCGGATGACCGATGGGGACCGGACGTCCGGAGCCTGAAGCCTCAGCCGAACCCCGGCGAGCGGATGTCCGGGTCGGACCAGACGACCGGTGCCATAGCACCCGAGCCAAAATTAGCGGAAGTCCGAAGTGACCGGACGTCCGGCGTCGCCTTCATAGTATGGAAATAGCGGAAAACCGGTGACCACCGAACGTCCGGCCGCCCCTGAACCATCGGACGACCGCTACATACCGGACGTCCGGTACCTGTCTGTGCACAGTATTCGGGCCCGAGTCCCATGTACCCCCTCAATTCATCCCCATTTGCACTAAGACTATAAATAGACATCCTACTCCTCCTAGCTAGGGTTAGCGCTGTGATAGCTCATAATAGAGATAGAGCCTCACTCATCCACATCGGATCTACTCCACGAGAGAGATCGCGGCCCTCTACGGAGAAGATCCCCTTGGATTCAAGACCCCCTTTTGGGTGGCCCCATCAAGACGTCCTTTGGAGTAGAACCGGTTACCGTGTATCGTCCCTTGTTGACTTTGGGCCTTGTACCTCCTTTGTGTTCATGGATCTAGCACATGTGTGATCATACTTGTTGGTTTGAGTGTTTCTCTTGTGTTCATCTTGTGACTTCCCCTCGTGTTTCCCCTCGTGTTCTTCGTGTTCATTGCGGGATCCGCTCCTTTCGTGAAATATCGGCCATCTAGGGTTCCACCCTACATCATCTTGGTATCTAGAGCCACGTTGATCACGATTTCGGAGCCTCCCCATTGTGTTTCTAGCCTTGTTTTGTTTGATTTTGTCCCTAATTCGAAAATTCCCCACAAAAATAGCCCCAATTTTTTTGTGATTTGTTGGTGTGATGAAATTTTGTTGGATTTGATCCGTGGATTTTCTTTGCCTTGAGTGGATCTAGCTTTCCCCTTCATCTCTGCCTTTTCCATCCACTAAATCACCCGGATTCGACGGATTTTGACCTTTCCTTGAAGAACCCTAGCTGTTCATCCCATGCCCGATTTTCGCTCAGGCACCGGACGTCCGTCAACTACTGGACGACCGCAACCGTCGGACGTCCGCAAAAACCTGACGAAACTGATTCCCCCCCCCCAAATTGCAGCCACCTCCCCACTTCCGCATACACATCCCCATACCTCCACCACTTTCCGCAACCACCATTGCTTACTCATTTCGCACTCCGATATGTTTTTGCCACATTGTGCTTTGAGAATTTGAGTTGCAGTTCCATGTCCTATTGTGTTTCAGCTATTTAGGTATGGTTCGACATCAACATCACCGCCGCTCATCTTCGCCACGGACGCGTCATCAACAACAACCACTACACCATTTTGACACAATACCTTAAGCAAGAACGGTAAACTCATCTTGGTATAGTGATACATCATTCTTGCCATTACATTGATAGCCATCATAGACTTACCTTTTGCGTAGCTTACCCATCGAGACTAGCCTTTGAGTATTGCTGGAAACGTGACTTGTGCACATTAGTGATCATACTTCCCATAGCATACATACATATCATTGGTGCATATCTTGGTATCATCTCTTGTGTCGCAAAGTTTTCATCGCACACACAATTGCTATCTTGGTTCATGAAGCATTGCATGAGAAAAGAGCTAAAACACAAAGAGTCAAACAAGCTTTTAAGCAAATGGCACAGATAAGCAAAGAGCTTTTAAGCAAGAACCATAGCATCATACAACATTAAGATTGTCATACTAGATCATCTTGGATCATATCATCGGAATACCATACATAGAGCTTACTTGGGTTAGAAGTCATTGCTTTTTTGCTTAGTAGGTTGTGCACAAGTCTTCGTATCCGCCTATTGTGCAATCGTGCTAGCGTATCTCTAGTGTTGTGCAACAAGAGCATTTTCATAGATTCCACATTTTGGCTCATCCTTAGTTGCACGACCCTATTCATCTCTTTGCGTGTGTGTTTCTATGTACCATATTTTGCTTGGTCTACTTGTTGCATTGCAAACTTGCGAATCTTCTCCAACATTATTGAAGCTCACTAACAATTGCATCAAATTTTGTGCTACCATCCTAACCGAGCTCCAGAAAAGCTTCTCCTTGTGTAGGTGTGAGAAACCGAGAAGAATTGGTACCAATTGTGCTATTTCTGTGTTCCACATTGGTGTGATCATTGATCCATCTTGAACATAGGTCAAGGTACATTTGGTATATGTTCGTCTCTTTCTTCCACTCACATATTTCCCTTGGAATGATGGATAGGCCAAGTACTTCTACCAACCCACTCTTCATCGGGCAAGACGACGACATGAACTCCTACGTCACAAAGAGCCACCTCTTTGGTGCACAACGTGCCTTGCATCAAGAGCAACGAGCAATGAGTGAACACATCGACAACCTCACCACTGACTTGCGACTCTCCGAGCAACGCACAAGAGAATACATCGACCACAAGCTCGATGACCACAAGCAAGAGAATGTTGCAAGAATGGACGAGATTCGTGCTTTGTTGCTGAACCGCTCTTCTTCCACTTCGTCCTCATCATGACGGAGCCGCTCAAGTCGACACTCCGACTACACCATCTTCGGCTCAAGTACACCGACATCCAATACTCTTCATCGTGCTGCGCGCCAAGATCGTCAAGCCAACCGCAACCCTCTACACGACAACAACTCTCAAGAACAACGACATCGTCAAAACCAAGATACTTTTGCGCAAGCACGAGAACAGCAATGCCAACGCCAACACGAAGAGGAAGTTCAAGCTCGTCTACACCAAGAAGCACAGGATGCCGAGGCACAATGTCAAGAGCAACAATTGCGAGAAGCTCAAGCACTTGAGGCGCAACAAGCCCTCCGAGAATCAAGTTGAGCCGTAGCCAACCGAGGCCGACAAGCTCGTGAACATCAAGAAGCACTTCGCGAAGAAGTTCAAGAAGGAATATACCAAGCTCGCGTGCATCGTCAAGCTCAACAAGTTCCTCCACAAGCTCACCAAGAACATCAAGTTAAGCAAGAGCAAGAAGACAATGGAAATCCTCCACGACAAGAGCAAGTTGTGAGAGACGATCCTCCTCGTCAAGGACATCATCATCCCTGACCCAAACACAATGAAGAGCAACGCTATGGCAAGCTAAAGTTCACCATGCCCAAGTTCAATGGAAGCAATGATCCCGAAGAGTACCTTTCATGGGCATTGAAGGTCGAAAAAATCTTCCACTTGCACAACTATGAAGAAGAGAAGAAGATCGCTATGGCATCCCTTGAGTTCCAAGACTATGACCTCATTTGGTGGGAACAAGTCATTGAGCGTCGAGAGGCAAAAGGTGAACCACCCATCACTACTTGGGCACAAATGAAGGATGTCATGAGAGCACGCTTCGTGCCAACCTACTACAACCGCGACCTCTTCAAGAAACTTCAACTACTCAAGCAAGGAATCAAAGGCGTTGAAGAGTACTACATGGAAATGGAGATTGCAATGATACGAGCCAATGTCATGGAAGATGATGAGCAAACTATCGCATGTTTCTTGAATGGACTCAATCATCCCATCAAGAAGATCGCCGATTTCCAACCATACTAGAACCTAATTGAGCTAGTGCATCAAGCTACCAAAGCGGAACGTCAAGTGCAAGATGACTTCAAGTATGCCAAGTTCTCATCCAAGCCATACGGCTTCTGCAACACCCAAGCTTCAACGACTCCAACACCGTGAAGGAAATATGGCCTAGAGGCAATAATAAAGTTATTATTTATTTCCTTATATCATAATAAATGTTTATTATTCATTCTAGAATTGTATTTACCGGAAACATAATACATGTGTGAATACATAGACAAACAGAGTGTCACTAATATGCCTCTACTTGACTAGCTCGTTGATCAAAGATGGTTATGTTTCCTAACCATAGACATGGGTTGTCATTTGATTAACTGGATCACATCATTAGGAGAATGATGTGATTGACTTGACCCATTCTGTTAGCTTAGCACTTGATCGTTTAGTTTGTTGCTATTGCTTTCTTCATGACTTATACATGTTCCTATGACTATGAGATTATGCAACTCTCGTTTACCGGAGGAACACTTTGTGTGCCACCAAAGGTCACAACGTAACTGGGTGATTATAAAGGTGCTCTATAGGTGTCTCCAAAGGTACTTGTTGGGTTGGCATATTTCGAGATTAGGATTTGTCACTCCGATTGTCGGAGAGGTATCTCCGGGCCCACTCGGTAATGCACATCACTATAAGTCTTGCAAGCATTGCAACTAATGAGTTAGTTGCGGGATGATGTATTACAGAACGAGTAAAGAGACTTGCCGGTAACGAGATTGAACTAGGTATTGATATACGGACGATCGAATCTCGGGCAACTAACATACCGATGACAAAGGGAACAACGTATGTTGTTATGCGGTCTGACCAATAAAGATCTTCATAGAATATGTAGGATCCAATATGGGCATCCAGGTCCTGCTATTGGTTATTGACCAGAGAGGTGTCTCGGTCATGTCTACATAGTTCTCGAACCCATAGGGTCCGCATGCTTAACGTTCGTTGACGATATAGTATTATATGAGTTATGTATGTTGGTGACCGAATGTTGTTCGGAGTCCCGGATGAGATCACGGACATGACGAGGAGCTCCGGAATGGTTCGGAGGTAAAGATTCATATATTGGATGATATGGTTTGGCCAAGGGGTCAGGCCCATGGGGCTATAAGTCGGTGAAGAAGGAGTTTTGCGGAGGCCAGGGGGCCAAAAGTGGTAGTTAAGGATTGTGGTGTTTGGTCCTGGAGTCCGAGTGGGACTCTTGCCTTTCGGGCAAAACCGACTCTGAGGAGGCTTTTGCTCCAAGTTTCGACCCCAGGGCTCAACATATAAATAGAGGGGCAGGGCTAGCAGCAAAGACACATCAAGAAACACCAAGCCGTGTGCCGGCAACCTCGTCCCCTCTAGTTTATCCTCCGTCATAGTTTTCGTAGTGCTTAGGCGAAGCCCTCCGAAGATTGTTCTTCACCAACACCGTCACCACGCCATCGTGCTGCCGAAACTCATTTACTACTTTGCCCCTCTTGCTGGATCGAGAAGGCGAGGACGTCACCGAGCCGAACGTGTGCAGAACTCGGAGGTGCCATGCTTTCGGTACTTGGATCGGTCGGATCGTGAAGACGTACGACTACATCAACCGCGTTGATATAACGCTTCCGTGAATGGTCTACGAGGGTACGTAGACAACACTCTCCCTTCTCATTGCTATGCATCACCATGATCCTGCGTGTGCGTAGGGAAATTTTTGAAATTACTACGTTCCCCAACAGTGGCATCCGAGCCCGGTTTTATGAGTAGATGTCGTATGCATGAGTAGAACACAAGTGAGTTGTGGGCGATGTAAGTCATAATGCTTACCAGCATGTCACACTTTGGTTAGGCGGTATTGTTGGATGAAGCGGCCCGGACCGACACTACACGTACGCTTACGCGAGACTGGTTTTCCTGCCGTGCTATGCACACAGGTGACTAGCGCGTGCCAGTTTCTCCAACTTTAGTTGAACCGAGTGTGGCTACGCCTGGTCCTTGAGAAGGTTAAAACAACACTAACTTGACAAACTATCGTTGTGGTTTTCGATGCGTAGGGTAAGAACGGTTCTTGCTCAGCCCATAGCAGCCACGTAAAACATGCAACAATAAAGTAGAGGACGTCTAACTTGTTTTTGCAGGGCATGTTGTGATGTGATCTGGTCAAGACGTGATGAGATATAAGTTGTTGTATAAGATGATCATGTTTTGTTGAATTTATTGGCAACTGGCAGAAGCCTTATGGTTGTCTCTTTATTGCATAAGATGCAAGTGCCAAATAATTGCTTTACTTTATCGCTATGCGATAGCAATAGTTGGCAAGACGACCATGTGACGACACATTGATATAGATCAAGATGATGGAGATCATGGTGTCATGCCGGTGACGATGGAAATCATGACGATGCTTTGGAGATGGAGATCAAAGGCACAAGATGATGATGGCCATATCATGTCACATATTTTGATTGCATGTGATGTTTATCTTTTATGCATCTTATTTTGATTAGTTTGACGGTAGCTTTATAAGATGATCTCTCACTAACTATCAAGGTACAAGTGTTCTCCCTGAGTATGCACCGTTGTGAAAGTTCTTCATGCTAAGACACCACATGATGATCGGGTGTGATAGGCTCTACGTTCAAATACAACGGGTGCAAAACAGTTGGACACGCGGAATACTCAGGTTAAACTTGACAAGCCTAGCATATAACAGATATGGCCTCAGAACACGGGGACCGGAAGGTCGAGCGTGAATCATATAGTAGATATGATCAACATAGTGATGTTCACCATTGAAACTACTCCATCTCACGTGATGATCGGACATGGTTTAGTTGATTTAGATCACGTGATCACTTAGACGATTAAGAGGGATGTCTATCTAAGTGGGAGTTCTCAAGTAGTATGATTAATTGAACTTAAATTTATCATGAACTTAGTCCTGGTAGTATTAGCATATCTATGTTGTAGATCAATAGCTCGCGTTTAGCTCCCCTGTTTTATTTTTGATATGTTCCTAGAGAAAACTAAGTTGAAAAATGTTAGTAGCAATGATGCGGATTGGATCCATGATCTGAGGGTTATCCTCATTGCTGCACAGAAGAATTATGTCCTTGATGCACTGCTAGGTGACAAACCTATTGCAGGAGCAGATGCAGATGTTATGAACGTTTGGCTAGCTCAATATGATGACTACTTGATAGTTTAGTGCACCATGCTTAAACGGCTTAGAATCGGGACTTCAAAGACGTTTTGAATGTCATGGACCATATGAGATGTTCCAGGAGTTGAAGTTAATATTTCAAGCAAATACCCGAGTTGAGAGATATGAAGTACCCAACAAGTTCTATAGTGAAAAGATGGAGGAGAATAGCTCAAGCAGTGAGCATGTGCTCAGATTGTCTGGGGTACTACAATCGCATGAATCAACTGGGAGTTAATCTTCCAGATAAAATAGTGATTGACAGAATTCTCTAGTCACCATCACCAAGTTAGTAGAACTTCGTGATGAACTATACTATGCAAGGGATAACGGAAACGATTCCCAAGATCTTCGTGATGCTGAAATCGACGAAGATAGAAATCAAGAAAAGCATCAAGTGTTGATGGTAAACAAAACCACTAGTTTCAAGTAAAGGGACAAAGGGAAGAAAGGGGAACTTCAAGAAGAACGACAAGCAAGTTGCTGCTCAAGTGAAAAACCCAAGTCTGGACCTAAGCCTGAAACTGAGTGCTTCTACTGTAAAGGGACTGGTCACTGGAAGCGGAACTACCCCAAGTAATTGGCGGATAAGAAGGATGGCAAAGTGAACATAGGTATATTTGATATACATGTTATTGATGTGTACTTTACTAGTGTTTATAGCAACCCCTCAGTATTTCATACTAGTTCAGTTGCTAAGAATAGTAACTCGAAACGGGAGTTGCAGAATGAACAGAGACTAGTAAAGGGTGAAGTGACGATGTGTATTGGAAATGGTTCCAAGATTGATATGATCATCATCGCACACTCCCTATACTTTCGGGATTAGTGTTAAACCTAAAATAAATGTTATTTAGTGTTTACGTTGAGCAGGAATATCATTGGATCATGTTTATTGCAATACGGTTATTCATGTAAGTTAGAGAATAATTTTTTGTTCTGTTTACATGAATAAAACCTTCTATGGTCATACACCCAATGAAAATGGTTTTTTGGATCTCGATCGCGGTGATACACATTTTCATAATATTGAAGCCAAAAGATGCAAATTTAATAATGATAATGCAACTTATTTGTGGCAATGTCGTTTAGGTCATATTGGTGTAAAGCGCATGAAGAAAATCCATGCTGATGGTCTTTTGGAATCACTTGATTATGAATCAGTTGATGCTTGCGAACCATGCCTCATGGGCAAGATGACTAAGACTCCGTTCTCCGGAACAATGGAGTGAGCAAAAGATTTGTTGGAAATCATACATATTGATGTATGTGGTCTGACGAATATTGAGGCTCGCGGCAGGTATCATTATTTTATGATCTTCATAGATGATTTGAGCAGATATGAGTATATCTACTTGATGAAACACAAGTCTGAAACATTTGAAAAGTTCAAAGAATTTCAGAGTGAAGTGGAGAATCATCGTAACAGAAATAAAAGTTTCTACGATATGATCGCAGAAGTAAAATATTTGAGTTACGAGTTTGGCCTTCAATTAAAACAATGTGAAATAGTTTCACTACTCACGCCACCTGGAACACCACAGTGTAATGGTGTGTCCGAATGTCATAACCATACTTTATTAGATATGGTGCGATCTATGATGTCTCTTACCAATTTACCACTATCGTTTTGGGTTTATGCATTAGAGACAGCTATATTCACGTTAAATAGGGAACCATCTAAATCCGTTGAGACGACACTGTATGAACTATGGTTTGGCAAGAAACCTAAGCTGTCGTTTCTTAAAGTTTGAGGTTGCAATGCTGATGTGAAAAAGTTTCAACCTGATAAGCTCAAACCCAAATTGGAGAAGTGCGTCTTCATAGGATACCCAAAAGAAAATGTTGGGTACACCTTCTGTCACAGATCCGAAGGCAAGATATTCATTGCTGAGAATGGATCCTTTCTACAGAAGGAGTTTCCTCGAAAGAAGTGAGTAGGAGGAAGGTAGAACTTGATGAGGTAACTGTACCTGCTCCCTTACTGGAAAGTAGTTCATCATAGAAATCTGTTCGTGTGACTACTACACCAATTAGTGAGGAAGCTAATGATGATGATCATGTAACTTCGGATCAAGTTACTACCGAACCTCGTAGGTAAACCATATTGAGATCCGCACCAGAGTGGTACGGTAATCCTGTTCTGGAGGTCATGTTACTTGACCATGATGAGCCTATGAACTATGAGGAAGCGATGATGAGCCCAGATTCCGCGAAATGGCTTGAGGCCATAAAATCTGAGATGAGATCCATGTATGAGAACAAAGTATGGACTTTGATTGACATGCCCAATGATCGACGAGCCATTGAGATTAAATGGATCTTCAAGAGGAAGACGGACGCTGATAGTAGTGTTACTATCTACAAAGCTAGAATTTTCGCAAAAAGGTTTTCCACAAGTTCAAGGTGGTGACTACGATGAGAGTTTCTCACTCGTATCTATGCTTAAGTCTATCCAAAACATGTTAGCAATTGCCGCATTTTATGAAATCTGGCAAATGGATAAAAAAATTGCATTCCATAATGGATTTATTGAAGAAGAGTTGTATATGATGCAACCAGAAGGTTTTGTCAATCCTAAAGGTACTAACAAAATATGCAAGCTCCAGCGATCCATCTATATACTGGTGCAAGCATCTCGGAGTTGGAATATACGCTTTGATAAGTTGATCAAAGCATATAGTTTTATACAGACTTGCGGTGACGCTTGTATTTAGAAGAAAGTGAGTGGGAGCACTACAACATTTCTGATAAATATATGTGAATGACATATTGTTGATCGGAGATAATGTAGAATTATTCTGCAAAGCATAAAGAAATGTTTGAAAGGAGTTTTTCAAAGAAAGACCTCGGTGAAGCTGCTTACATATTGAGCATCAAGATCCATAGAGATAGATCAAGACACTTGATAAGTTTTTCAATGAGTACAAACCTTGACAAGATTTTGAAGTAGTTCAAAATGGAATAGTCAAAGAAGGAGTTCTTGCCTGTGTTACAAGGTGTGAAGTTGAGTAAGACTCAAAACCCGACCACGGCAGAAGATAGAGAGAGAATGAAAGTCATTCCCTATGCCTCAGCCATAGGTTCTATAAAGTATGCCATGCTGTGTACCAGACCTATTGTATACTCTGCCCTGAGTTTGGCAAAGGAGTACAATAGTGATCTAGGAGTAGATCACTGGACATTGGTCAAAATAATCCTTAGTGGAATAAGGATATGTTTCTCGATTATGGAAGTGACAAAAGGTTCGTCATAAAGGGTTACGTCGATGCAAATTTTGACACTGATCCAGATGACTCTAAATCTCAATCTGGATACATATTGAAAGTGGGAGCAATTAGCTAGAGTAGCTCTGTGCAGAGCATTGTTGACATAGAAATTTGCAAAATACTTACGGATCTGAATGTGGCAGACCTGTTGACTAAACTTCTCTCACAAGCAAAACATGATCACACCTTAGTACTCTTTGGGTGTTAATCACATAGCAATGTGAACTAGATTATTGACTCTAGTAAACCCTTTGGGTGTTGGTCACATGTCGATGTGAACTATGGGTGTTAATCACATGGTGATGTGAACTATTGGTATTAAATCACATGGCGATATGAACTAGATAAATGTTTATTATTCATGCTAGAATTGTATTAACCGGAAACATAATACATGTGTGAATACATAGGCAAACAGAGTGTCACTAGTATGCCTCTACTTGACTAGCTCGTTGATCAAAGATGGTTATGTTTCCTAACCATAGACATGAGTTGTCATTTGATTAACGGGATCACATCATTAGGAGAATGATGTGATTGACTTGACCCATTCCGTTAGCTTAGCACTTGATCGTTTAGTTTGTTGCTATTGCTTTCTTCATGACTTACACATGTTCCTATGACTATAAGATTATGCAACTCCCGTTTACCGGAGGAACACTTTGTGTGCCACCAAATGTCACAACGTAACTGGGTGATTATAAAGGTGCTCTACAGGTGTCTCCGAAGGTACTTGTTGGGTTGGTGTATTTCGAGATTAGGATTTGTCACTCCGGTTGTCGGAGAGGTATCTCTGGGCCCACTCGGTAATGCACATCACTATAAGCCTTGCAAGCATTGCAACTAATGAGTTAGTTGCAGGATGATGTATTATGGAACGAGTAAATAGACTTGCCGGTAACGAGATTGAACTAGGTATTGAGATACCTACGATCGAATCCCGGGCAAGTAACATAACGATGACAAAGGGAACAATGTATGTTGTTATGCGGTCTGACTGATAAAGATCTTCGTAAAATATGTAGGAGCCAATATGGGCATCCAGGTCCCGCTATTGGTTATTGACCAGAGAGGTGTCTCGGTCATGTCTACATAGTTCTCGAACCCATAGGATCCACACGCTTAACGTTCATTGACGATATAGTATTATATGAGTTATGTATGTTGGTGACCGAATGTTGTCCGGAGTCCCGGATGAGATCACGGACATGAGGAGGAGCTCCGGAATGGTCTGGAGGTAAAGATTCATATATTGGATGATATGGTTTGGCCAAGGGGTCAGGCCCATGGGGCTATAAGTCAGTGCAAAAGGAGTTTTGCGGAGGCCAGGGGGCCAAACGCGGGAGACCCTGGCGTCTGGCCCTAGGCCAGACGCCGAGGCCCATGGCGTCTGGGACAGACGCCAAGGATTGTGGCGTTTGGTCCTGGAGTCCGAGTGGGACTCTTGCCTTTCGGGAAAAACCGACTTTGAGGAGGCTTTTGCTCCAAGTTTGACCCCAGGGCTCAACATATAAATAGAGGGGCAGGGCTAGCACCAAAGAGACATCAAGAAACACCAAGCCGTGTGCCGGCAACCCCGTCCCCACTAGTTTATCCTTCGTCATAGTTTTCGTAGTGCTTAGGCGAAGCCCTGCGAAGATTGTTCTTCACCAACACCGTCACCACGCCAACGTGCTGCCAGAACTCATTTACTACTTTGCCCCTCTTGCTGAATCGAGAAGGCGAGGACATCACCGAGCCGAACGTGTGCAGAACTCGGAGGTGCCGTGCTTTCGGTACTTGGATCGGTCGGATCGTGAAGACATACGACTAGATCAACCGCGTTGATATAACGCTTCCGCGAACTGTCTACGAGGGTACGTAGACAACACTCTCCTCTCCCGTTGCTATACATCACCATGATCCTGCGTGTGCGTAAGGAAATTTTTGAAATTACTACGTTCCCCAACACACCGTCTACCTCAACCAAGCCTTCTACAAGCAATGTTGACAAGTCGAGTTACAAGAAAGCTTCGACAACCTCAAGTCATCCTCCTACTATGAGCAACTTCAAGCTAAGAGCTTCATCATCATCTACCCCAACCGATGAGACTGTCAAGACAAGTTACTTCAAATTCTTCACATGCGGAGGCCGAGGCCACAAGTCCTTTGAGTGTACCAACAAGCGGACCATGATCCTCAATGACGATGGTACATATGACTCCATGAGTGAAGGAGAAACGGAAGCACTTGAGCAAGTCACCATGCACCGGCAAGTGAACAATGAAGAGGAACAATTCTTTTGTGTTGAAGATTCTAGTCCCGCTTTCGAGTAGATGATTTTTCATATAAAAAACTTTTTAATCCGAGTTCGTATGCAAAAGTTATGCCCATTTTACAAATTCCAGAGAGATTTTGTAAATAAAGTCGAAATTCATATTTGTAAATTTTCCCAACAACTAGACCACATATCACATGGAAAACTTATTTTATTTTCTTTTTATTGACATTTCCATCATTTTCTTTTGTTTTTTCTAAAACTGAAAAGGCGGTCCA
>NC_041386.1:325446088-325489446 GCF_002162155.2 Triticum dicoccoides
GTTTCGTGCCATGAACCGGTACTAATGCCTCAAAGCCCATTAGTCCCGGTTGGTGGCACAAACTGGGACTAAAGGTCTAACCTTTAGTACCGGTTGGTGCCACCAACCGGGACCAATGGGCATCGCACCCTTTAGTCCCGGTTGGTGGCACGAACTGGGACTAAAGGGCCCAGGTGAACCGGGACTAATGCCTTAGCCGCACGAACCGGGATAAATGCACCCATTGGTCCCGGTTCTGGACTGAACCGGGACTAATGGGCTTACCCGGCCTGGACCAAAGCCCCCTTTTCTACTAGTGCAAGCTCCAATTGCCCAAGATGAAGCACCCACATCCCTACAAAGTTCAATGGCTAAGCGACTCTGGCACTATTCAAGTCGAGCATAGAGTGCAAGTCTCCTTCAAAATCGGAGCTTAGGAAGCACTTTGGAGTGTGATGTCGTTCCAATGACCGTTTGCCACCTTCTTCTTGGTCGACCATGGCAGTTTGATAGAGGTATCATCCACAACGGCCGAACGAACCACTACATCTTCAAGATAAAAGGAAAGGAGTACGTACTTCGGCCTATGTCTCCTAGCCAAGTGATCGCCAACAAGCAAACCACCCATCATGGAGAGAATAGTGAGAGAGCGAACCACCAAAAAGAGAGTGAGCGCCACAAGCCCAAATAGAGTGCCTCCATGATGAGCGAAAAGAAGAACTTAGTTCTATTTGCCACGAAAAGTGAGATAAGAGGACTGTGTGAGAACCCATCAAGTGTCCTACACTATGTCCTTTTGTGCAAGGACGACACACCAAGAGCTAACACCTCTCACACTCTACCTTTAGTGTTGTCTTCTCTTTTGCAGGAATTCCAAGATGTTTTCCCCGATGAGCTACCTCTGGGGCTACCTCCACTACGAGGCATCGAGCACCGCATTGACCTCATCCACGGAGCACCATTTCTGAACAAAGCTCCCTACGGTGTCAACCCCGAAGAGACCAAAGAAATACAAAGGCAAGTAAAGCATCTCATACACCATGGACATGTGCGTGAATGTTTGAGTCCTTGTGTCGTTTCGGTCATTCTTGTGCCAAAACGAGACGGTAGCTTTCGCATGTGTTCTGATTGTAGACCTATCAATGCTATCACCGTTCACTATAGGTATCCCATTCCACGCCTTGATGATATGCTTGATGAACTTAGTCGTGCCGCTATCTTTTCAAAAATTGATGTTAAAAGTGGTTACTATCAAATCCGCATACAAGAGGGTGATTAATGGAAAACCGCTTTCAAAACAAAGTTTGGTTTGTATGAGTGGTTAGTCATGCCTATGGGTTTATCGGAAGCACCGGGTACTTTCAAGCGTCTTACGAATTACGTGTTTCGCCCTTACATTGGTGAGTTTGTTGTGGTCTACTTCGACGATATACTTGTTTATAGCAAATCTCTCAAAGATCATGTCACCCATGTTCGAACCATTTTGCAAACTCTTCGAAAAGAGTGTCTCTGTGCTAACATGGAAAAGTGCCTTTTTGGCATTGACAAGCTTGTTTTCTTGGGTTTTGTTGTTTCCCCTAAGGGTGTTCATGTTGACGACTCTAAGATCAATGCTATTAAAACTTGGCCACAACCAACCAACTTTCATCAAGTGCGTAGGTTCCTTGGTTTAGCCGGTTTCTACCGTAGATTTGTGAAGGACTTTAGCACCATTGCTTCACCTTTGCATGCTTTGAGCAAGAAAAATGTGCCTTTTGTTTGGGGACCATCCCAAGATACCGCTTTCAATGAGCTTAAGAGTTTTCTTACTCATGCTCCCGTGCTTGCATTACCCAACTTTGACAAACCCTTTGAGATCCATTGCGATGCTAGTGGTAATGGCATAGGAGATCCATTGCGACCCATAGCTTACTTTAGTGAGAAACTTTCTGGAGCGCAACTCAATTACCCCATCTATGACAAA
The DNA here is from genome assembly GCF_002162155.2 of Triticum dicoccoides. Taxonomy (NCBI): domain Eukaryota; kingdom Viridiplantae; phylum Streptophyta; class Magnoliopsida; order Poales; family Poaceae; genus Triticum; species Triticum dicoccoides. Next base: position 325,448,031 of record NC_041386.1, read on the forward strand.
GAGTTATATGCTTTAGTGTGATTTTTGCATGAATGGGAACATTATCTTCGCCCTCATGAATTTATCATTCATACTATTCATGAAATGCTTGAATACCTTAAGGGTCAAACTAAGTTGAACAAGCGTCATGCTAAATGGAGTGAATTCATTGAGTCTTTTCCTTATGTAATCAAGTACATCAAAGGTAAGGAAAATGTTGTGGCGGACGCTCTTTCCCGCATATGCATGCTTGTTACTCAACTTGAATTGGATGTCATTGGCTTTCACATCAAAGACTTGTATGCACATGATCCTATTTTTGTTATTCCTTATGCCAAATGTTTGAGGCATACCTCTTGGGAACGCTATTACATCAAAGATAGATATCTTATGAGATCTAACAAACTTTGCATCCCCGAGTCTTCTCTTCGTTTGTTGCTTTTACAGGAATCTCATGGAGGAGGACTAATGGGACATTTTGGATGTAACAAGACTTTTGCTAAGCTCTCCAAGAACTAATATTGGCCCAAGATGTTTCGCGACGTCAACCACTTCACCAACCGATCCTCCACATGATGCAAAGCTAAGTCTAAAGCTCAATCCCATGGCATTTATATGCCTCTACCAATTTGATATCAACCATGGGACGATATTTGCATGGATTTCGTACTTGGATTGCCTAGAACTAGAAATGGAAAGGATTCGGTATTTGTTGTTGTGGACTGATTCTCTAAGATGGCACATTTCATGCCTTGCAACATGATAGACGATGCTTCACATGTTGCCAATCTCTTTTGTAGGGAAATATTGCGTTTACATGGAGTGCCAAAGACGATTGTCTCGGACCGCGACATCAAGTTCCTAAGGTACTTTTCGAAGACCCTATGCGCCAAGCTCGGAATCAAGCTACTCTTCTCCATGGCGTACCATCCACAAACCGACAGCCAAGCGGAGGTGACCAACCGCACACTCTCCTCTCTACTTCGCGTGCTAATCAAGAAGAACATCAAGGAGTGGGAGGACTGTCTACCTATCGCCGAGTTCGCCTACAACCACGCAGGACACTCAACTACCGGAAAATCCCCTTTCGAGGTGGTCTACACATTCAACCCATTGTCACCATTGGACATTCTTCCTCTACCACTACAAGAGTGCATCAATATGGACGCAAGTGCACGTGTGAACCATCTCAAGAAGGTGCATGAAGATACAAGACACACCATCGAGCGCCAAGTACAATGACTTGCGACCAAGCTCAACATCAACAAGCAACCCATGGTATTCAACATTGGTGATCTTGTGTGGCTACACCTTCGCAAGGACCGCTTCCCCACCGAACGCAAGTCCAAACTCCTACCATGAGCGGATGGACCCTTCAACGTGCTTGCACGCTACAAGAACAACACTTACAAGATCGACCTCCGGCGCGACAGGTACAACATGAGTGACATATTCAATGTCAAGGATCTCTCGCCCTACCAAGGTGATGAAGAATTCGATTCGAGGTTGGATATTTCCCAAGGGAGGGGAGATGATGCGGAGCATCCCAAGATCATCCCCATGGACCTACCTACGTCTCCCACGACACCACTTGGACCAATGACAAGGGCACGAGCAAAAGCTATCGAAGATAAGGTGAACTCGCTCCTCTCTGAACTACCACTTTCTATACATGAGACATGGCTACTACCTCAAGCGGAAACACTATGCGTGATCAGGTACTTGGAGGTGAGACACGGAGTAGCTACACCCATCGGACAAGGCGACGAGAACACCAAGCGCAAAGTTCATGAAGAAGGAAGGCCAACGAAACTACAGACACCGGACGACCGGTGGGGACCGGACGTTCGAAGCCTGAAGCCTCAGCTGAGCCCCAGCGAGCGGACGTCCGGCCCGGACCGGACGACCGGTGTCACAGCACCCGAGCCAAAATTGGAGGAAGTCCGAAGTGATCGGACGTCCGGCGTCGCCTTCACAGAACGGAAATAGCGGAAGACCGGTGACCACCGGACGTCCGGCCGCCCCTGAACCACTGGACGACCGCTACATACCGGACGTCCGGTACCTGTCTACGCACAGGATTCGAGCCCGAGGACCATGTACCCCCTCACTTCGTCCCTATTAGAACTAACACTATAAATAGACCTACTACTCCTCCTAGCTAGGGTTAGCGTTGTGATAGATCATAATAGAGATAGAGCCTCGCTCATCCACATCGGATCTACTCCACGAAAGAGATGGTGGCCCCTCTACGGAGAAGATCTCCTTGGATTCAAGACCCCCTTTTGGGTTGCCCCATCAAGACCTCCTTTGGAGAAGAACCGGTTACCGTGTATCGTCCCTTGTTGACTTTGGACCTTGTATCTACTTTATGTTCATGGATCTAGCACATGTGTGATCATACTTGTTGGTTTGAGTGTTTCTCTTGTGTTCCTCTTGTGACTTCCCCTCGTGTTTCCCCTCGTGTTCTTCTGTTCATCGCGGGATCCGCTCCTTTCGTGAAAGATCGGCCATCTAGGGTTCCACCCTACATCAAAATCTTATCTACAAAAGAAGAGAACATATTAGTGCCTACATGCAATTTTAAAAACTACTACATGCCTATTTGGTTGATAGGATTTATAAAACACACTAATAGAGTGACGTGCCATCTTTGAACCTACATGATTCACATGGGCATTTGATTGCGGTCTAGAAAAATGCAGGCATCTTCACAAGAGGTTGTAGTGGATGGAAATTTCCCTATGGAAACTAGAACAGATGAATCCAAAGGAGAAATGCTTATGGATTGTAACCATATGAATGACACAACCAATATGGGGGAAAACATGTATGTACTGAAATCTACCAAAATTCCTTTAGAAATTGTAGTACATTTTCATTGTATACTTGGGAAAAGGTACCAAAAACCGAACTCCCTTATGGCTAACATTTAACAAGAAAGGAGCGTCACCTCGGTATATAGCTTCTCCAGTCATGGAAAGCATCTCAGGAAACTGACAACTTGGTCTAAGTTGGGGCCGATAGATTCTAGTGCCAAGACCTTCACTGCGTGTAGATTCGGGGTTAAACTTGTCAGAATTATTTTTTGAATAAGAGATGAACATACATATTCAAAATTAGAAATAATTTTAATTTCAATAAGGAGAGGAAGAAGGTGACTATTGTATCTGAACGGGTGTGGATCCAATATGAAGTCCAAAGTATTTGACAGACGAGTAGCCCACCACTGTTAATTTCAACGCAAAAATGACATTGATTCTTGTTGGACCTTGTTGATCAACTACAATTAATCTCTCAAGTGAAGGTCTGTCCTCAGTGGCCATACTGTGATGTACCTTATGTGATCTCTTGTTGCGGCACCAGCAACACACATAAATAGTCTGGAGAGTCATGGAGGTGATGCGGAAACTACTCAACCCATTGATCGCCTGAAGATGAAGGTACTCAGGAGCAGTATAGCTATGGAGTAGGCACTCCATGTCATCCTTTGGGATGCAGACAGCGATGAGCTTGAGGTGCTTCAGTCATTGTAGCAAAAGAGCAGGTGCGTCATTAATCGAGGGAAATGGCAGTTCATGAACCTAGCAAGGCACAATTATGGCACGAGGCAGAGTGCGGACGGTGGTAGCAAGTGCATATGCCAACCATTAAAACGGAGATCCTCGAGCTGATCTAGGGTGGGGGAACGGAACCAATTGTCAAGATTGGCTCGGTCCTTGCCGTTGGGACGGAACTAGCCCGTGATAAGGCCTCTTCTTGGGCCATGGAGCCTTCCAAGGATCTGGGAAAATGCATCCAAGCTTTTGTGGCAGCCATGGCAGAGCTTGCGGGCGTCGATCTGGTCGAGAGGGGTGGAGTGCCATAGGGGGCGCCACCAATGGGAAAGGACGGTTGTTCGCGCGCCATATTTGATTGGGAGGAGGGAGCTGATGACTATCAACATATCATCGGGGAGCCTCCTGATGATGTCTAGGCGTACCAGACTCGCTTGCAGTTCTTGCTCGACCCACCTCCACTTTTTGGCAGCCTCGTCCTCCACCTCTGGATTCTCCTCACGCGCTTTCTGATAGAAGTGGGAATATAGGGAATATTTAGTTAAAACAACATAGAAGAAAAGTGTATTGGTAACTAGAAGTTAATAGGTAGGAAGAGAGTAAGAAAATGGAATAAAGTTTGATTGCTTAAATACTAGACAATACCTTTGATATTGCTAGGTAAGTCAACATGCAGATACTTGAAAAGAAACTTACTTCGAACAAAGTCTAGATGGATGATATCAACTGGGAAGTTAGCGTATATCTCATGACCAGGCTCTTCTATGGGCAATGGAATTTTAGTGCCAGCTTCCACTACATAAAACTTAGAAATTTCTATCCAAAGCCCGTGCCAAAATAGGAGTGACCTTGTTCATCAATTCTCAGAGAAGCAACGATTGTAAATCCATGATTTGTGTTCAATATGACATTCCTGTAGTCTTCAGCTATGTAAAGAGAAAGATTGTGTACTACAGAAGTTGTTGCAAAGAAAGGGATGTACTACAGAAAATGGTAAGATTGTTAAAGGATATGGTAACATGAAAATATGGGAGTCATTGAAAGAACAGTACAACAGTTGAAAACAAAGGATAAAATTTTATAATTAAATAGATAGTGCAACCATGATGTCATGCAGATATGAGAGTAATCTAAAGAAAAATACATCCTTAATTTGCTAAGGTAGGGAGAGATGGAACTCCACGGCTGTCTGGCTCGGGTCGTAAAGGCCTGATGTGTCTGTGCACTGTACACTCTATGAATGAAAGAAAATCCTCAAATTAGCTTGAAGAAAAATGAATTCATGATGATTTTCGGTGGGTGATTAAAGGCGGCAAACAGACTAGGATAAGAGATGAGCAAATATTTTAGTAAACTAGTTACCTGGTTGTCCATGAGAAAAAACCATCAATGTCGTCAGTTACCAAATCTAGCGGAGCTGGGTTGACGGCGAGCAACATTGAGAAAGTCGATGGCGATAGGCGGCGGCAAGTGATAGTGGTGAAATGCGGTGGGGTTTGCTGGAAGCTAGCGGCAGCTATAGGCGTCGAGCTAAGTGGTTGCCTAGTCGATAGGCGGTGGCATGCAGAATCATGGAGAAGCTAGTGCAGGTGTGAATGGGGACCGGAGGGGTTGATGGTGTCTTGGACTTGTGGGTACTCACCACGTCATCTCCCGACAAGATGGGTCGGGCCGAGGACCTCCATGGCGATTCACTAATGGGCCAGTTCGGATAGCCCATGTCATATAAAAGGAGATTTCCATAAGACATAGTGCACAAGACGAGGAGTCCTCTAAATCCCAGGCCTCTGGTGTATTACATAAATCCAAGGCTAGGCTAGTCAATAGATGAACTCATATTCATTAGAGCATGGTAGATACATGTACTCTGTACTACACCCCATATGAATACAATTAAAACAAGGACGTAGGGTATTTTCTCTTCGAGAGAGCCTGAACCTGGAAAAAATCATGTGTTCGTGTTACCAATGCTCCAAGATGCCTAGCTTAGGACCCCTACTACGAGATATGCTGGATTTGACACTGACATTGGTGCTTTCATTGAGAGCCTACAAGGTGATTGTCACGGATCAATGGGATGATTAGGTGTTATTTTTTCAGCTTGATTTGTTCAACGTAAATTATCTACTCTGAAAAATCATTGCTACCGCATCATACAACTCTCTTTGCAGATGAATAAATTTTTAACAGCAGCGGTACACCGCCAACCATTACGCCGGATCGGGGCAATGCGGCAGCCACCGGAAGTTCCCACAAAGTGCACACATGCACGCGATAGCCTAGGGCTGGAAGATTTACTGCAGATAGCCAACAAAAAAACAGCCAAGCTCCAGGCGGCGGCAACCTAGGGCTGGAGTATGTATAGTACTGAAATACTCGCACAGGCGCAGTGCACACAGAGCCAAGGAGATTCCTACTCGGCGTCATCCACCGGGGAGATCCTCTTGTCTATTTACTTTAAATCAATTATATAAGTACCAAGGCTGTTGGCTACTACCAAGATGTACTATTCATCAAAAAATTAGTACACGCATGCTTTGACAAGAAATACTAATCTACACAAAGCTGCATGTCAGCTTTTTGGCTTTTTAGGTGCTTTGTACGCAACCTGGCTGTTTTCATGTCTATGATACGGCGGACTGTTCCTCTGTGACTCGGACGCAATGTCATGATGCTCTATCACATCGACCTAGCAGGCATCTCTTTGTGCTGCATGCCAAACTCCTCATAGCATCATTGTAGCATGTTAAGATTGTCGCCTTGCAAATCTGGATCGCGCAATAGCAACATCATCATCCCGCGAATTCAGACCGAGCTGCGTCGGCACAGTCACGTCACCACTCTGACAAGCGGACCTCGGGGCCCAGGCTATTCTTAGATTATTTATTTTTCATAAATAAATTATACACAAGAATTTCTGATTTCCATCCTCCACTACTTTATGTATGCAAGAAAATTAATGGCGGCCGGGCTATGCGTGCCCCTCCGCAAGCTGACATCATCGTCACAACCGGCGTCAATCACCTTTGTGTTATCATCTTGTTGGTCTCCCGCCCGGTTCGTCACCTCGATCGCATCAGGGGCTTTGACATCATCAGAAAGTTATGCCCATTTTACAAATTCCAGAGAGATTTTGTAAATAAAGTCGAAATTCATATTTGTAAATTTTCCCAACAACTAGACCACATATCACATGGAAAACTTATTTTATTTTCTTTTTATTGACATTTCCATCATTTTCTTTTGTTTTTTCTAAAACTGAAAAGGCGGTCCACGGGGGGGGGGGGTGTTTGAAAATGGGACCTTTAGTACCGGTTCGTGCCATGAACCTGTACTAATGCCTCAAAGCCCATTAGTCCCGGTTGGTGGCACCAACCGGGACTAAAGGTCTAACCTTTAGTACCGGTTGGTGCCACCAACCGGGACCAATGGGCATCGCACCCTTTAGTCCCGGTTCGTGGCACGAACCGGGACTAAAGGGCCCAGGTGAACCGGGACTAATGCCTTAGCCGCACAAACCGGGATAAATGCACCCATTGGTCCCGGTTCTGGACTGAACCGGGACTAATGGGCTTACCTGGCCTGGACCAAAGCCCCCTTTTCTACTAGTGCAAGCTCCAATTGCCCAAGATGAAGCACCCACATCCCTACAAAGTTTAATGGCTAAGCGACTCTGGCACTATTCAAGTCGAGCATAGAGTGCAAGTCTCCTTCAAAATCGGAGCTTACGAAGCACTTTGGAGTGTGATGTCGTTCCAATGACCGTTTGCCACCTTCTTCTTGGTCGACCATGGCAGTTTGATAGAGGTATCATCCACAACGGCCGAACGAACCACTACATCTTCAAGATAAAAGGAAAGGAGTACGTACTTCGGCCTATGTCTCCTAGCCAAGTGATCGCCAACAAGCAAACCACCCATCATGGAGAGAATAGTGAGAGAGCGAACCACCAAAAAGAGAGTGAGCGCCACAAGCCCAAATAGAGTGCCTCCACGATGAGCGAAAAGAAGAACTTAGTTCTATTTGCCACGAAAAGTGAGATAAGAGGACTGTGTGAGAACCCATCAAGTGTCCTACACTATGTCCTTTTGTGCAAGGACGACGCACCAAGAGCTAACACCTCTCACACTCTACCTTTAGTGTTGTCTTCTCTTTTGCAGGAATTCCAAGATGTTTTCCCCGACGAGCTACCTCTGGGACTACCTCCACTACGAGGCATCGAGCACCGCATTGACCTCATCCACGGAGCACCATTTATGAACAAAGCTCCCTACGGTGTCAACCCCGAAGAGACCAAATAAATACAAAGGCAAGTAAAGCATCTCATAGACCATGGACATGTGCGCGAATGTTTGAGTCCTTGTGTTGTTCCGGTCATTCTTGTGCCAAAACGAGACGGTAGCTTTCGCATGTGTTCTGATTGTAGACCAATCAATGCTATCACCGTTCACTATAGGTATCCCATTCCATGCCTTGATGATATGCTTGATGAACTTAGTGGTGCCGCTATCTTTTCCAAAATTGATGCTAAAAGTGGTTACTATCAAATCCGCATACAAGAGGGTGATTAATGGAAAACCGCTTTCAAAACAAAGTTTGGTTTGTATGAGTGGTTAGTCATGCCTACGGGTTTATCGGAAGCACCGGGTACTTTCAAGCATCTTACGAATTACGTGTTTCGCCCTTACATTGGTGAGTTTGTTGTGGTGTACTTCGACGATATACTTATTTATAGCAAATCTCTCAAAGATCATGTCACCCATGTTCGAACCATTTTGCAAACTCTTCGAAAAGAGCGTCTCTGTGCTAACATGGAAAAGTGCCTTTTTGGCGTTGACAAGCTCGTTTTCTTGGGTTTTGTTGTTTCCCCTAAGGGTGTTCATGTTGACGACTCTAAGATCAATGCTATTAAAACTTGGCCACAACCAACCAACTTTCATCAAGTGCGTAGGTTCCTTGGTTTAGCCGGTTTCTACCCTAGATTTGTGAAGGACTTTAGCACCATTGCTTCACCTTTGCATGCTTTGAGTAAGAAAAATGTGCCTTTTGTTTGGGGACCATCCCAAGATACCGCTTTCAATGAGCTTAAGAGTTTGCTTACTCATGCTCCCGTGCTTGCATTACCCAACTTTGACAAACCCTTTGAGATCCATTGCGATGCTAGTGGTAATGGCATAGGAGATCCATTGCGATCCATAGCTTACTTTAGTGAGAAACTTTCTGGAGCGCAACTCAATTACCCCATCTATGACAAAGAGTTATATGCTTTAGTGCGATTTTTGCATGAATGGGAACATTATCTTCGCCCTCATGAATTTATCATTCATACTATTCATGAAATGCTTGAATACCATAAGGGTCAAACTAAGTTGAACAAGCGTCATGCTAAATGGAGTGAATTCATTGAGTCTTTTCCTTATGTAATCAAGTACATCAAAGGTAAGGAAAATGTTGTAGCGGACGCTCTTTCCTGCATATGCATGCTTGTTACTCAACTTGAATTGGATGTCATTGGCTTTCACATCAAAGACTTGTATGCACATGATCCTATTTTTGTTATTCCTTATGCCAAATGTTTGAGGCATACCTCTTGGGAACGCTATTACATCAATGATAGATATCTTATGAGATCTAACAAACTTTGCATCCCCGAGTCTTCTCTTCGTTTGTTGCTTTTACAGGAATCTCATGGAGGAGGACTAATGGGACATTTTGGATGTAACAAGACTTTTGCTAAGCTCTCCAAGAACTAATATTGGCCCAAGATGTTTCGCGACGTCAACCACTTCACCAACCGATCCTCCACATGTCGCAAAGCTAAGTCTAAAGCTCAATCCCAAGGCATTTATATGCCTCTCCCAATTCGATATCAACCATGGGACGATATTAGCATGGATTTCGTACTTGGATTGCCTAGAACTAGAAATGGAAAGGATTCGGTATTTGTTGTTGTGGACAGATTCTCTAAGATGGCACATTTCATGCCTTGCAACATGATAGACGATGCTTCACATGTTGCCAATCTCTTTTGTAGGGAAATACTGCGTTTACATGGAGTGCCAAAGACGATTGTCTCAGACCGCGACATCAAGTTCCTAAGGTACTTTTTGAAGACCCTATGCGCCAAGATCGGAATCAAGCTACTCTTCTCCATGGCGTACCATCCACGAACCGACGGCCAAACGGAGGTGACCAACCGCACACTCTCCTCTCTACTTCGCGTGCTAATCAAGAAGAACATCAAGGAGTGGGAGGACTGTCTACCTATCACCGAGATCGCCTACAACCACGCAGAAAACTCAACTACCGGCAAATCCCCTTTCGTGGTCGTCTACAGATTCAACCCATTGTCACCATTGGACATTCTTCCTCTACCACTACAAGAGTGCATCAATATGGACGCAAGTGCACGTGCGAACCATCTCAAGAAGGTGCATGAAGATACAAGACATACCATCGAGCGCCAAGTACAATGACTTGCGACCAAGCTCAACATCAACAAGCAACCCATGGTATTCAACATTGGTGATCTTGTGTGGCTACACCTTCGCAAGGACCGCTTCCCCACCGAACGCAAGTCCAAACTCCTACCACGAGCGGATGGACCCTTCAACGTGCTTGCACGCTACAAGAACAACGCTTACAAGATCGACCTCCGGCGCGATAGGTACAACATGAGCGACATATTCAATGTCAAGGATCTCTCGCCCTACCAAGGTGATGAAGAATTCGAGCCGAGGTCGGATCTTTCCCAAGGGAGGGGAGATGATGCGGAGCATCCCAAGATCATCCCCATGGACCTACCTACGCCCCCCACGACACAACTTGGACCAATGAAAAGGGCACGAGCAAAAGCTATCGAAGATAAGGTGAACTCGCTCCTCTCCGAACTACCACTCTCTATACATGAGACATGGCTACTACCTCAAGCGGAAACACTACACGTGATCAGGTACTTGGAGGAGAGACATGGAGTAGCTACACCCATCGGACAAGGCGACGAGAACACCAAGCGCAAAGTTCATGAAGAAGGAAGGCCAACGAAACTACAGACACCGGACGACCGGTGGGGACCGGACGTTCGAAGCCTGAAGCCTCAGCTGAGCCCCAACGAGCGGACGTCCGGCCCGGACCGGACGACCGGTGTCACAACACCCGAGCCAAAATTAGAGGAAGTCCGAAGTGACCGGACGTCCGACGTCGCCTTCACACAACGGAAATAGCGGAAGACCGGTGACCACCGGACGTCCAGCCGCCCCTGAACCACCGGACGACCGCTACATACCGGACGTCCAGTACCTGTCTACGCACTGGATTCGGTCCCGAGGACCATGTACCCCCTCACTTCGTCCCTATTAGAACTAACACTATAAATAGACCTACTACTCCTCCTAGCTAGGGTTAGCGTTGTGATAGATCATAATAGAGATAGAGCCTCGCTCATCCACATCGGATCTACTCCACGAAAGAGACGGTGGCCCCTCTACGGAGAAGATCTCCTTGGATTCAAGTCCCCCTTTTGGGTTGCCCCATCAAGACCTCCTTTGGAGAAGAACCGGTTACCGTGTATCGTCCCTTGTTGACTTTGGACCTTGTATCTACTTTATGTTCATGGATCTAGCACATGTGTGATCATACTTGTTGGTTTGAGTGTTTCTCTTGTGTTCCTCTTGTGACTTCCCCTCGTGTTTCCCCTCGTGTTCTTCTGTTCATCGCGGGATCCGCTCCTTTCGTGAAAGATCGGCCATCTAGGGTTCCACCCTACATCAAAATCTTATCTACAAAAGAAGAGAACATATTAGTGCCTACAAGCAGTTTTAAAAACTACTACATGTCTATTTGGTTGATAGGATTTCTAAAACACACTAATAGAGTGACGTGCCATCTTTGAACCTACATGATTCACATGGGCATTTCATTGCGGTCTAGAAAAATGCAGGCGTCTTCACAAGAGGTTGTAGTGGATGGAAATTTCCCTACGGAAACTAGAACAGATGAATCCAAAGGAGAAATGCTTATGGATTGTAACCATATGAATGACACAACCAATATGGGGGAAAACATGTATGTACTGAAATCTACCAAAATTCCTTTAGAAACTGTAGTACATTTTCATTGTATACTTGGGAAAAGGTACCAAAAACCGAACTCCCTTATGGCTAACATTTAACAAGAAAGGAGCATCACCTCGGTATATAGCTTCTCCAGTCATGGAAAGCATCTCAGGAAACTGACAACTTGGTCTAAGTTGGGGCCGATAGATTCTAGTGCCAAGACCTTCACTGCGTGTAGATTCGGGGTTAAACTTGTCAGAATTATTTTTTGAATAAGAGATGAACATACATATTCAAAATTAGAAATAATTTTAATTTCAAGAAGGAGAGGAAGAAGGTGACTATTGTATCTGAACGGGTGTGGATCCAATAACAAGTCCAAAGTATTTGACAGACGAGTAGCCCACCACTGTTAATTTCAACACAAAAATGACATTGATTCTTGTTGGACCTTGTTGATCAACTACAATTAATCTCTCAAGTGAAGGTCTGTCCTCAGTGGCCATACTATGATGTACCTTATGTGATCTCTTGTTGCGGCACCAGCAACACACATAAATAGTCTGGAGAGTCATGGAGGTGATGCGGAAACTACTCAACCCATTGATCGCCTGAAGATGAAGGTACTCATGAGCAGTATAGCTATGGAGTAGGCACTCCATGTCATCCTTTGGGATGCAGACAGCGACGAGCTTGAGGTGCTTCAGTCATTGTAGAAAAAGAGCAGGTGCGTCATCAATCGAGGGAAATGGCAGTTCATGAACCTAGCAAGGCACAATTATGGCACGAGGCAGAGTGCGGACGGTGGTAGCAAGTGCATATGCCAACCATTAAAATGGAGATCCTCGAGCTGATCTAGGGTGGGGGAACGGAACCAATCGTCAAGATTGGCTCGGTCCTTTCCGTTGGGACGGAACTAGCCCGTGATAAGGCCTCTTCTTGGGCCATGGAGCCTTCCGAGGATCTGGGACAATGCATACAAGCTTTTGTGGCAGCCATGGCAGAGCTTGTGGGCGTCGATCTGGTCGAGAGGGGTGGAGTGCCATAGGGGGCGCCACCAATGGGAAATGACGGTTGTTCGCGCGCCATATTTGATTGGGAGGAGGGAGCTGATGACTATCAACATATCATCGGGGAGCCTCCTGATGATGTCTAGGCATACCAGACTCGCTTGCAGTTCTTGCTCGACCCACCTCCACTTTTTGGCAGCCTCGTCCTCCACCTCTGGATTCTCCTCACGCGCTTTCTGATAGAAGTGGTAATATAGGGAATATTTAGTTAAAACAACATAGAAGAAAAGTGTATTGGTAACTAGAAGTTAATAGGTAGGAAGAGAGTAAGAAAATGGAATAAAGTTTGATTGCTTAAATACTAGACAATACCTTCGATATTGCTAGGTAAGTCAACATGCAGATACTTGAAAAGAACACTTACTTCGAACAAAGTATAGATGGATGATATCAACTGGGAAGTTAGCGTATATCTCATGACCAGGCTCTTTTATGTGCAGTGGAATTTTAGTGCCAGCTTCCACTACATAAAACTTAGAAATTTCTATCCAAAGCCCGTGCCAAAATAGGAGTGACCTTGTTCATCAATTCTCAGAGAAGCAACGATTGTAAATCCATGATTTGTGTTCAATATGACATCCCTGTAGTCTTCAGCTATGTAAATAGAAAGATTGTGTACTACAGATGTTGTTGCAAAGAAAGGGATGTACTACAGAAAATGGTAAGATTGTTAAAGGATATGGTAACATGAAAATATGGGAGTCATTGAAAGAACAGTACAACAGTTGAAAACAAAGGATAAAATTTTATAATTAAATAGATAGTGCAACCATGATGTCATGCAGATATGAGAGTAATCTAAAGAAAAATACATCCTTAATTTGCTAAGGTAGGGAGAGATGGAACTCCACGGCTGTCTGGCTCAGGTCGTAAAGGCCTGATATGTTTGTGCTCTGTACACTCTATGAATGAAAGAAAATCCTCAAATTAGCTTGAAGAAAAATGAAATCATGATGATTTTCGGTGGGTGATTAAAGGCGGCAAACAGACTAGGATAAGAGATGAGCCAATATTTTAGTAAACTAGTTACCTGGTTGTCCATGAGAAAAAACCATCAATGTCGTCGGTTACCAAATCTAGCGGAGCTGGGTTGACGGCGAGCAACATTGAGAAAGTCGATGGCGATAGGCGGCGGCAAGTGATAGTGGTGAAATGCGGTGGGGTTTGCTGGAAGCCAGCGGCAGCTATAGGCGTCGAGCTAAGTGGTTGCCCCGTCGATAGGCGGTGGCATGCAGAATCATGGAGAAGCTAGTGCAGGTGTGAATGGGGACCGGAGGGGTTGATGGTGTCTTGGACTTGTGGGTACTCACCACGTCGTCTCCCGACCAGATGGGTCGGGCCGAGGACCTCCATTGCGATTCACTAATGGGCCAGTTCGGATAGCCCATGTCGTATAAAAGGAGATTTCCATAAGACATAGTGCACAAGACGAGGAGTCCTCTAAATCCCAGGCCTCTGGTGTATTACATAAAGCCAAGGCTAGGCTAGTCAATAGATGAACTCATATTCATTAGAGCGTGGTAGATACATGTACTCTGTACTACACCCCATATGAATACAATTAAAACAAGGACGTAGGGTATTTTCTCTTCGAGAGAGCCTGAACCTGGAAACAATCATGTGTTCGTGTTACCAACACTCCAAGATGCCTAGCTTAGGACCCCTACTACGAGATATGCTGGATTTGACACTGACATTGGTGCTTTCATTCAGAGCCTACTAGGTGATTGTCATGGATCGATGGGATGATTAGGTGTTATTTTTTCAGCTTGATCTGTTCAACGTAAATTATCTACTCTGAAAAATCATTGCTACCGCATCATACAACTCTCTTTGCAGATGAATAAATTTTTAATGGCAGCGGTACACCGCCAACCATTACGTCGGATCGGGGCAATGCGGCAGCCACCGGAAGTTCCCACAAAGCGCACACATGCACGCGATAGCCTAGGGCTGGAAGATTTACTGCAGATAGCCAACAAAAAAACAGCCAAGCTCCAGGCGGCGGCAACCTAGGGCTGGAGTATGTATAGTACTGAAGTACTCGCAAAGGCGCAGTGCACACAGAGCCAAGGAGATTCCTTCTCGGCGTCATCCACCGGGGAGATCCTCTTGTCTATTTACTTTAAATCAATTATATAAGTACCAAGGCTGTTGGCTACTGCCAAGATGTACTATTCATCAAAAAATTAGTACACGCATGCTTTGACAAGAAATACTAATCTACACAAAGCTCCATGTCAGCTTTTTGGCTTTTTAGGTGCTTTGTACGCAACCTGGCTGTTTTCATGTCTATGATACAGCGGACTGTTCCTCTGTGACTCGGACGCAATGTCATGATGCTCTATCACATCGACATAGCAGGCATCTCTTTGTGCTGCGTGCCAAACTCCTCATAGCATCATTGTAGCATGTTAGGATTGTCGCCTTGCAAATCTGGATCGCGCCATAGCAACATCATCATCCCGCGAATTCGGACCGAGCTGCGTCGGCACAGTCGCGTCACCACTCTGACAAGCGGACCGCGGGGCCCAGGCTATTCTTAGATTATTTATTTTGCATAAATAAATTATACACAAGAATTTCTGATTTCCATCCTCCACTGCTTTATGTATGCAAGAAAATTAATGGCGGCCGGGCTATGCTTGCCCCTCCGCAAGCCGACATCATCATCACAACCGGCGTCAATCACCTTTGTGTTATCATCTTGTTGGTCTCCCGCCCGGTTCGTCACCTCGATCGCATCAGGGGCTTTGACATCATCAGAAAGTTATGCCCATTTTACAAATTCCAGAGAGATTTTGTAAATAAAGTCAAAATTCATATTTGTAAATTTTCCCAACAACTAGACCACATATCACATGGAAAACTTATTTTATTTTCTTTTTACTGACATTTCCATCATTTTCTTTTGTTTTTTCTAAAACTGAAAAGGCGGTCCACAAGGGGGAGGGGGGGAGTTTGAAAATGGGACCTTTAGTACCGGTTCGTGCCATGAACCGGTACTAATGCCTCAAAGCCCATTAGTACCGGTTGGTGGCACCAACCGGGACTAAAGGTCTAACCTTTAGTACCGGTTGGTGCCACCAACCGGGACCAATGGGCATCGCACCCTTTAGTCCCGGTTCGTGGCACGAACCGGGACTAAAGGGCCCAGGTGAATCGGGACTAATGCCTTAGCCGCACGAACCGGGATAAATGCACCCATTGGTCCCGGTTCTGGACTAAACCGGGACTAATGGGCTTACCTGGCCTGGACCAAAGCCCCCTTTTCTACTAGTGAAAGCTCCAATTGCCCAAGATGAAGCACCGACATCCCTACAAAGTTCAATGGCTAAGCGACTCTGGCACTATTCAAGTCGAGCATAGAGTGCAAGTCTCCTTCAAAATCGGAGCTTAGGAAGCACTTTGGAGTGTGATGTCGTTCCAATGACCGTTTGCCACCTTCTTCTTGGTCGACCATGGCAGTTTGATAGAGGTATCATCCACAACGGCCGAACGAACCACTACATCTTCAAGATAAAAGGAAAGGAGTACGTACTTCGGCCTATGTCTCCTAGCCAAGTGATCGCCAACAAGCAAACCACCCATCATGGAGAGAATAGTGAGAGAGCGAACCACCAAAAAGAGAGTGAGCGCCACAAGCCCAAATAGAGTGCCTCCACGATGAGCGAAAAGAAGAACTTAGTTCTATTTGCCACGAAAAGTGAGATAAGAGGACTGTGTGAGAACCCATCAAGTGTCCTACACTATGTCCTTTTGTGCAAGGACGACGCACCAAGAGCTAACACCTCTCACACTCTACCTTTAGTGTTGTCTTCTCTTTTGCAGGAATTCCAAGATGTTTTCCCCGACGAGCTTCCTCTGGAACTACCTCCACTACGAGGCATCGAGCACCGCATTGACCTCATCCACGGAGCACCATTTCTGAACAAAGCTCCCTACGGTGTCAACCCCGAAGAGACCAAAGAAATACAAAGGCAAGTAAAGCATCTCATAGACCATGGACATGTGCGCGAATGTTTGAGTCCTTGCGTCGTTCCGGTCATTCTTGTGCCAAAACGAGACGGTAGCTTTCGCATGTGTTCTGATTGTAGACCTATCAATGCTATCACCGTTCACTATAGGTATCCCATTCCAAGCCTTGATGATATGCTTGATGAACTTAGTGGTGCCGCTATCTTTTCCAAAATTGATGTTAAAAGTGGTTACTATCAAATCCGCATACAAGAGGGTGATTAATGGAAAACTGCTTTCAAAACAAAGTTTGGTTTGTATGAGTGGTTAGTCATGCCTATGGGTTTATCGGAAGCACCGGGTACTTTCAAGCGTCTTACAAATTACGTGTTTCTCCCTTACATTGGTGAGTTTGTTGTGGTCTACTTCGACGATATACTTGTTTATAGAAAATCTCTCAAAGATCATGTCACCCATGTTCGAACGATTTTGCAAACTCTTCGAAAAGAGCGTCTCTGTGCTAACATGGAAAAGTGCCTTTTCGGCGTTGACAAGCTCGTTTTCTTGGGTTTTGTTGTTTCCCCTAAGGGTGTTCATGTTGACGACTCTAAGATCAATGCTATTAAAACGTGGCCACAACCAACCAACTTTCATCAAGTGCGTAGGTTCCTTGGTTTAGCCGTTTTCCACCGTAGATTTGTGAAGGACTTTAGCACCATTGCTTCACCTTTGCATTCTTTGAGGAAGAAAAATGTGCCTTTTGTTTGGGGACCATCCCAAGATACCGCTTTCAATGAGCTTAAGAGTTTGCTTACTCATGCTCCCGTGCTTGCATTACCCAACTTTGACAAACCCTTTGAGATCCATTGCGATTCTAGTGGTAATGGCATAGGAGATCCATTGCGATCCATAGCTTACTTTAGTGAGAAACTTTCTGGAGCGCAACTCAATTACCCCATCTATGACAAAGAGTTATATGCTTTAGTGCAATTTTTGCATGAATGGGAACATTATCTTCGCCCTCATGAATTTATCATTCATACTATTCATGAAATGCTTGAATACCTTAAGGGTCAAACTAAGTTGAACAAGCGTCATGCTAAATGGAGTGAATTCATTGAGTCTTTTCCTTATGTAATCAAGTACATCAAAGGTAAGGAAAATGTTGTGGCGGACGCTCTTTCCCGCATATGCATGCTTGTTACTCAACTTGAATTGGATGTCATTGGCTTTCACATCAAAGACTTGTATGCACATGATCCTATTTTTGTTATTCCTTATGCCAAATGTTTGAGGCATACCTCTTGGGAATGCTATTACATCAAAGATAGATATCTTATGAGATCTAACAAACTTTGCATCCCCGAGTCTTCTCTTCGTTTGTTGCTTTTACAGGAATCTCATGGAGGAGGACTAATGGGACATTTTGGATGTAACAAGACTTTTGCTAAGCTCTCCAAGAACTAATATTGGCCCAAGATGTTTCGCGACGTCAACCACTTCACCAACCGATCCTCCACATGTCGCAAAGCTAAGTCTAAAGCTCAATCCCATGGCATTTATATGCCTCTCCCAATTCGATATCAACCATGGGACGATATTAGCATGGATTTCGTACTTGGATTGCCTAGAACTAGAAATGGAAAGGATTCGGTATTTGTTGTTGTGGACCGATTCTCTAAGATGGCACATTTCATGCCTTGCAACATGATAGACGATGCTTCACATGTTGCTAATCTCTTTTGTAGGGAAATATTGCGTTTACATGGAGTGCCAAAGACGATTATCTTGGACCGCGACATCAAGTTCCTAAGGTACTTTTCGAAGACCCTATGCGCCAAGCTCGGAATCAAGCTACTCTTCTCCATGGCGTACCATCTACAAACCGACGGCCAAACGGAGGTGACCAACCGCACACTATCCTCTCTACTTCGCGTGCTAATCAAGAAGAACATCAAGGAGTGGGAGGACTGTCTACCTATCGCCGAGTTCGCCTACAACCACGCAGGACACTCAGCTACCGGCAAATCCCCTTTCGTGGTCGTCTACAGATTCAACCCATTGTCACCATTGGACATTCTTCCTCTACCACTACAAGAGTGCATCAATATGGATGCAAGTGCACATGCGAACCATCTCAAGAAGGTGCATGAAGATACAAGACACACCATCGAGCGCCAAGTACAATGACTTGCGACCAAGCTCAACATCAACAAGCAACCCATGGTATTCAACATTGGTGATCTTGTGTGGCTACACCTTCGCAAGGACCGCTTCCCCACCGAACGCAAGTCCAAACTCCTACCACGAGCGGATGGACCCTTCAACGTGCTTGCACGCTACAAGAACAACGCTTACAAGATCGACCTCCGGTGCGACAGGTACAACATGAGCGACATATTCAATGTCAAGGATCTCTCGCCCTACCAAGGCGATGAAGAATTCGATCCGAGGTCGGATCTTTCCCAAGGGAGGGGAGATGATGCGGAGCATCCCAAGATCATCCCCATGGACCTACCTACGTCTCCCACGACACCACTTGGACCAATGACAAGGGCACGAGCAAAAGCTATCGAAGATAAGGTGAACTCGCTCCTCTCCGAACTACCACTTTCTATACATGAGACATGGCTACTACCTCAAGCGGAAACACTATGCGTGATCAGGTACTTGGAGGAGAGACACGGAGTAGCTACACCCATCGGAAAAGGCGACGAGAACACCAAGCGCAAAGTTCATGAAGAAGGAAGGCCAACGAAACTACAGACACCGGACGACCGGTGGGGACCGGACGTTCGAAGCCTGAAGCCTCAGCTGAGCCCCAGCGAGCGGACGTCCGGCCCGGACCGGACGACCGGTGTCACAGCACTCGAGCCAAAATTGGAGGAAGTCCGAAGTGATCGGACGTCCGGCGTCGCCTTCACAGAACGGAAATAGCTACACCCATCGGACAAGGCGACGAGAACAGTAAGTGCAAAGTTCATGAAGAAGGAAGGCCAACGAAACTACAGACACCGGACGACCGGTGGGGACCGGACGTTCGAAGCCTGAAGCCTCAGCTGAGCCCCAGCGAGCGGACGTCCGGCCCGGACCGGACGACCGGTGTCACAGCACCCGAGCCAAAATTATAGGAAGTCCGAAGTGACCGGACGTCCGGCGTCGCCTTCACAGAACGGAAATAGCGGAAGACCGGTGACCACCGGACGTCCGGCCGCCCCTGAACCACCGGACGACCGCTACATACCGGACGTCCGGTACCTGTCTACGCACAGGATTCGGGCCCGAGGACCATGTACCCCCTCACTTCGTCCCTATTAGAACTAACACTATAAATAGACCTACTACTCCTCCTAGCTAGGGTTAGCGTTGTGATAGATCATAATAGAGATAGAGCCTCGCTCATCCACATCGGATCTACTCCACGAAAGAGACGGTGGCCCCTCTACGGAGAAGATCTCCTTGGATTCAAGACCCCCGTTTGGGTTGCCCCATCAAGACCTCCTTTGGAGAAGAACCGGTTACCGTGTATCATCCCTTGTTGACTTTGGACCTTGTATCTACTTTATGTTCATGGATCTAGCACATGTGTGATCATACTTGTTGGTTTGAGTGTTTCTCTTGTGTTCCTCTTGTGACTTCCCCTCGTGTTTCCCCTCGTGTTCTTTTGTTCATCGCGGGATCCGCTCCTTTCATGAAAGATCGGCCATCTAGGGTTCCACCCTACATCAAAATCTTATCTACAAAAGAAGAGAACATATTAGTGCCTACATGCAATTTTAAAAACTACTACAGGCCTATTTGGTTGATAGGATTTCTAAAACACACTAATAGAGTGACGTGCCATCTTTGAACCTACATGATTCACATGGGCATTTGATTGCGGTCTAGAAAAATGCAGGCGTCTTCACAAGAGGTTGTAGTGGATGGAAATTTCCCTACGGAAACTAGAACAGATGAATCCAAAGGAGAAATGCTTATGGATTGTAACCATATGAATGACACAACCAATATGGGGGAAAACATGTATGTACTGAAATCTACCAAAATTCCTTT
Organism: Triticum dicoccoides; assembly: GCF_002162155.2. NCBI lineage: Eukaryota > Viridiplantae > Streptophyta > Magnoliopsida > Poales > Poaceae > Triticum > Triticum dicoccoides. Next base: position 325,468,701 of record NC_041386.1, read on the forward strand.
AGAAATTGTAGTACATTTTCATTGTATACTTGGGAAAAGGTACCAAAAACCGAACTCCCTTATGGCTAACATTTAACAAGAAAGGAGCATCACCTCGGTATATAGCTTCTCCAGTCATGGAAAGCATCTCAGGAAACTAACAACTTGGTGATACTGTGATGTACCTTAGGTGATCTCTTGTTGCAGCACCAGCAACACACATAAATAGTCTGGAGAGTCATGGAGGTGATGCGGAAACTACTCAACCCATTGATCGCCTGAAGATGAAGGTACTCAGGAGAAGTATAGCTATGGAGTAGGCGCTCCATGTCATCCTTTGGGATGCAGACAGCGACGAGCTTGAGGTGCTTCAGTCATTGTAGAAAAAGAGCAGGTGCGTCATTAATCGAGGGAAATGGCAGTTCATGAACCTAGCAAGGCACAATTATGGCACGAGGCAGAGTGCGGACGGTGGTAGCAAGTGCATATGCCAACCATTAAAACGGAGATCCTCGAGCTGATCTAGGGTGGGGGAACGGAACCAATCGTCAAGATTGGCTCGGTCCTTGCCGTTGGGACGGAACTACCCCGTGATAAGGCCTCTTCTTAGGCCATGGAGCCTTCCGAGGATCTGGGACAATGCATCCAAGCTTTTGTGGCAGCCATGGTAGAGCTTGTGGGTGTCGATCTGGTCAAGAGGGGTGGAGTGCCATAGGGGGCGCCACCAATGGGAAAGGACGGTTGTTCACGCGCCATATTTGATTGGGAGGAGGGAGCTGATGACTATCAACATATCATCGGGGAGCCTCCTGATGATGTCTAGGCGTACCAGACTCGCTTGCAGTTCTTGCTCGACCCACCTCCACTTTTTGGCAGCCTCGTCCTCCACCTCTGGATTCTCCTCATGTGCTTTCTGATAGAAGTGGGAATATAGGGAATATTTAGTTAAAACAACATAGAAGAAAAGTGTATTGGTAACTAGAAGTTAATAGGTAGGAAGAGAGTAAGAAAATGGAATAAAGTTTGATTGCTTAAATACTAGACAATACCTTTGATATTGCTAGGTAAGTCAACATGCAAATACTTGAAAAGAACACTTACTTCGAACAAAGTCTAGATGGATGATATCAACTGGGAAGTTAGCGTATATCTCATGACCAGGATCTTTTATGTGCAGTGGAATTTTAGTGTCAGCTTCCACTACATAAAACTTAGAAATTTCTATCCAAAGGGCCGTGCCAAAATAGGAGTGACCTTGTTCATCAATTCTCAGAGAAGCAACGATTGTAAATCCATGATTTGTGTTCAATATGGCATCCCTGTAGTCTTCAGCTATGTAAAGAGAAAGATTGTGTACTACAGATGTTGTTGCAAAGAAAGGGATGTACTACAGAAAATGGTAAGATTGTTAAAGGATATGGTAACATGAAAATATGGGAGTCATTGAAAGAACAGTACAACAGTTGAAAACAAAGGATAAAATTTTATAATTAAATAGATAGTGCAACCATGATGTCATACAGATATGAGAGTAATCTAAAGAAAAATACATCCTTAATTTGCTAAGGTAGGGAGAGATGGAACTCCACGGCTGTCTGGCTCAGGTCGTAAAGGCCTGATGTGTCTGTGCATTGTACACTCTATGAATGAAAGAAAATCCTCAAATTAGCTTGAAGAAAAATGAATTCATGATGATTTTCGATGGGTGATTAAAGGCGGCAAACAAACTAGGATAAGAGATGAGAAAATATTTTAGTAAACTAGTTACCTGGTTGTCCATGAGAAAAAACCATCAATGTCGTCGGTTACCAAATCTAGCGGAGCTGGGTTGACGGCAAGCAACATTGAGAAAGTCGATGGCGATAGGCAGCGGCAAGTGATAGTGGTGAAATGCGGTGGGGTTTACTGGAAGCCAGCGGCAGCTATAGGCGTCGAGCTAAGTGGTTGCCCCGTCGATAGGCGGTGGCATGCAGAATCATGGAGAAGCTAGTGCAGGTGTGAATGGGGACCTGAGGGGTTGGTGGTGTCTTGGACTTGTGGGTACTCACCACATCGTCTCCCAACCAGATGGGTCGGGCCGAGGACCTCCATGGCGATTCACTAATGGGCCAGTTCGGATAGCCCATGTCGTATAAAAGGAGATTTTCATAAGACATAGTGCACAAGACGAGGAGTCCTCTAAATCCCAGGCCTCTGGTGTATTACATAAAGCCAAGGCTAGGCTAGTCAATAGATGAACTCATATTCATTAGAGCGTGGTAGATACATGTACTCCGTACTACACCCCATATGAATACAACTAAAACAAGGACGTAGGGTATTTTCTCTTCGAGAGAGCCTGAACCTGGAAAAAATCATGTGTTCGTGTTACCAACGCTCCAAGATGCCTAGCTTAGGACCCCTACTACGAGATATGCTGGATTTGACACTGACATTGGTGCTTTCATTGAGAGCCTACTAGGTGATTGTCACGGATCGATGGGATGATTAGGTGTTATTTTTTCAGCTTGATCTGTTCAACGTAAATTATCTACTCTGAAAAATCGTTGCTACCGCATCATACAACTCTCTTTGCAGATGAATAAATTTTTAACAGCAGCGGTACACCGCCAACCATTACGTCGGATCGGGGCAATGCGGCAGCCACCGGAAGTTCCCACAAAGCGCACACATGCACGCGATAGCCTAGGGCTGGAAGATTTACTGCAGATAGCCAACAAAAAAACAGCCAAGCTCCAGGCGGCGGCAACCTAGGGCTGGAGTATGTATAGTACTGAAGTACTCGCACAGGCGCAGTGCACACAGAGCCAAGGAGATTCCTATTCGGCGTCATCCACCAGGGAGATCCTCTTGTCTATTTACTTTAAATCAATTATATAAGTACCAAGGTTGTTGGCTACTGCCAAGATGTACTATTCATCAAAAAATTAGTACACGCATGCTTTGACAAGAAATACTAATCTACACAAAGCTCCATGTCAGCTTTTTGGCTTTTTAGGTGCTTTGTACGCAACCTGGCTGTTTTCATGTCTATGATACGGCGGACTGTTCCTCTGTGACTCGGACGCAATGTCATGATGCTCTATCACATCGACCTAGCAGGCATCTCTTTGTGCTGCATGCCAAACTCCTCATAGCATCATTGTAGCATGTTAGGATTGTCGCCTTGCAAATCTGGATCGCGCCATAGCAACATCATCATCCCGCGAATTCAGACCGAGCTGCGTCGGCACAGTCGCGTCACCACTCTGACAAGCGGACCTCGGGGCCCAGGCTATTCTTAGATTATTTATTTTGCATAAATAAATCATACACAAGAATTTCTGATTTCCATCCTCCACTGCTTTATGTATGCAAGAAAATTAATGGCGGCCGGGCTATGCTTGCCCCTCCGCAAGCCGACATCATCGTCACAACCGGCGTCAATCACCTTTGTGTTATCATGTTGTTGGTCTCCCGCCCGGTTCGTCACCTCGATCGCATCAGGGGCTTTGACATCATCAGAACTGCATAGAGAGCTCTACCTTGCAATGGGTTTCAACTGTGTCATGAGGTCACCTCAGCGTGCCAATGTTGTTGGTCCGCCTCTGTTGACCAAATTGTGTTGTCACCTTGACGCACTGCCTTGTGTCGGCATCCCCGCTCCATCGCTTCAATGAGTAGACGTCTAATGCATCGACTGGTTATTTCACCTCGGCTGGACGGAGAGCTCTGCCATTACTTAATGGGCTCACTCGGCCAAGGACATTAGCATCACCCCGCCAACCAGCTCCAACACGTTAGCTAGACCTGGGGCTTCACCATTTTCCTCATCAACCTACTCCAGGGAGTTTGGGATCACCAGCCGACCAACTTCATCACATTAGCTGGACTGGGGGCTCCACCTCACCACATTAATAGCATTGCGTTGCCACTTCACCGAGCCGAGCTCTTCTCTCAGTCACCTCAGGCCTGGGGGTTGGGATCTCATTCAAGTTGTGGACATGCACCATGTCGGATCTGTCAAAATTTGTTGGGCATCCTCGTCCCGCCACAAGCTCAGAGCACGTCATCAACACCGAGCACATTAACCAGCTAAGTCGCTTTCATGATGAACCTTTTTTTCATTTTTACTTTCCATTTTGTTTGACAAAGCATTATACTTGTGTTAAACAAAAAAGGTGTTTGTTAAAAACACTTCTTTTTCCCAAGTTAACCCGGGGCTCTTCAATTTATATGAGCTGTTTTATAATAAGTGATTTCTTCTATGTCATAGCAAAGCCTTTTTCTATAACTTCTTTCTCGACTCGAGTGTGTGGTAAAAAGCCAGATAGCCTATTTTCCCTCTAAAGGCGCTCAAGTTTAGTTCACTAAACTGGCCTGAGAAGCATTCCACCTTCGGGAATAGGAGGTAGAAGCCGACGGCTGGCCCGCTTGAAGTCTTGAGATTGGATGTATCATGTTAAAGCATGATGGAAGCACAAACTAATTTTAAGACAAATTTTCGAATTCGCACAAAAAACTTGATTTAATGTAGACGTAAATTTTTACAAAAGTTTTTAGGTTTTCCAAACTTATGTCACCTTTAACCTATTTGTATGTTTTCCTTTAAGGGGGAGGGATATCCTCCTGATTGGGGTGCCCTGCATTATCATTTAGCTTGAGAAATCATTTCCGGCCCGCAAATCAGCATCTTTCCTGCCGACCTGCACCTCGGCATTGACAAAACACACACCACATCTGGACTAGTTCCCCGGCAGTGCAACACCAGACGCCTTTAAAGCATCGAAACTATTAATGGGGGCGGAAACTATAGCTTAACCCACCAATAGCCCATGTACTCCATGGAGTCCTTGGCAAAACATTCTCGGATATTGCTTTATATGCATCGGCTTCGAATTGTGTCTTCGGTCAATAGTTGGGTTGGCCTGCTCCTGTGCTTGCCTCCTACGCACCGCTTTGTTTGGCTAGGTGTGCAAAGGGAGAACCACTATGATTGTGCTTCCAGCTCGAATGGTTAAGCGCCTAAGTGGAGAAATACGAAAATTGACTGTCACAATGGGCATAAACTAGTCAACAATCTGATGACTATGTCAAACTATAGATCAATAGAGGTTACCCTGTGTTAAACGATGGGCCTTTCATAAAATTGGCCGAAGTGTTAATAGCTTGATCTCAGCTGACGCCGAACACTAACTGGGGGCTAGTAACTGGCCTCCCAACTTTAAGATCCTAAGAGTAAGTGAAATTTATAAAGCCTGCATATATGATTGCCTCGTTTCCGCAAACACAACCGCCTCAAGGCACTGAGACATCGGCTAAGGGTGTCATGATACTGCGGAAACACCCTGCGTAGCATCTACAAAGGGATAGAAGCAGATGATGGGCCACTTACAAATGATAAACGGTTGCAGTGGAGTCAAAATAAACATAAATCATCAACGTTTGTATTTACTATACAACCGTCGCTTCCGTAATCATCGTTATAAATCCATAAATATGCATCAAAGTTAACTTAAGATTTTGGCAAAGCTGTGTTTCCTGGCTCCTGTGCCTACCCCCTACCCTCCTGATAGTTCGTCTAGGGGGTAAAGGGAGCACCTCTGTGATTGTTATTTTTGGGTCATCTAGGTTAGTACCTCAGACAAGGTCAAGCCGAAATCTAGCCATCTTAAGAATATAATTTGTTGGCAACAACAGAAGGGAAAATTTTGGTTCACTAAAGACCATAGAGTTTGGAAACTTTCCCCAAACTAAATCCTCAATATTTTCCTCCCACATTGATTGGAGTTGAGGTTTCACGACCATAGTCAACACGATAGCCTGGGAAAAGGAACTTATAAAGGAACTATTTTTCCTAGAAGATGTTCCTTACATTAAAATGTAATATAACATATATCTATGCGTACCTTTGTCTATAAAACCGTATTGCTAGATTGCCTTGTTTGCCATTAATCTTTGCCCTCATAAATGCCTTTTGAAAGTGCGTTATATCGAATAGAGGGGGGTGAATAGGCGATTTTTATGAAAGTCTTCAAAACGTGGAAGTTATGAAGACAAACGATAGAAATAAGCCTATTACCATGCAGCGGAAGGTAGACTACACTAGGCAAACCATAGTCAAGTATTCAATGGAGTGAAAGCACAATGACTAATAGCAGCAATGTAGTAAGGATCGGGTAGGAAGATATTATGAAGCCAAACAGAACACGCAGTCACTCAGTGAAGATAAAAGATAGTGCAATCATATAATGACTTCACAAGGACCAACAGTAAGTAAAGGGAAGGAAAGGATGAAACCAGTGACACGTTGAAGACAATGATTTGTTGGACCAGTTTCAGTTGCTGTGACAACTGTACGTATGGTTAGGGTAGCTAGGTATTTAAACCTGAGGACACACAGTCCCGGACACCGAGTCCTGAACACGCAGCTCAGGACACCCAATCCTCACCGTATTCCCCTTGAGCTAAGGTCACATAGACCTCGCCCAATCACTCTGGTAAGTCTTCAAGGTAGACTCCCAAACCTTCACAGACTTCGTTCACCGGCGATCCACAATGTCTCTTGGATGCTCAGAACGCGACGCCTAACCGGCTGGAGGATTCACAGCCCTCAAGTGTAATAAGTCTTCAAATCACACAGACAAGAAGACTTAATTGATGCCTAATTCTCTTTGGCTTTGGGTGGTTAGGGCTTTATCCTCGCAAGGAATTCTCTCTCAAAGGCTTCGAGGTGGGTTGCCCTCAAACGACAAAACTCATACACTAACTCTGAGCAGCCAACCGTTTATGGTTGTAGGGGGTGGGCTACTTATAGCCACTAGGCAACCCGACCTGATTTGTCCGAAATGACCCTGGGTCACTAAGGAACTGACACGTGTTCCAACGGTCAGATTTCAAACCCACACGGCAACTTTACTTGGCCTACAAGCAAAGCTGACTTGTCTGACTCTGGACAAGATTCGCTCTCATAGTCTTCACTCGAAGACATAGGTTTTGGTTAAGCATCACTTCAGTCATTCTGACTGGTTCTCTTGGACCCCACTTAACAGTACGGTGGTTCCTATGACTCAATAAAGAAGAAAAAGAACCACGAAAGATCTAAGTCTTCGAGCTCCATTGGCTTCATGCGATGTCTTCTCTTGTCATAGTCTTCAATCTGAATATCTTCATATACCACCTTTGACAACAATGTCTTCATACATTTTTAGGGGTCATCTCTAGTAAGAAAACCGAATCAATGAGGGACTTCTACCTGTGTTATCCTGCAATTCTCACAAACACATTAGTCCCTCAACTAGGTTTGTCGTCAATACTCCAAAACCAACTAGGGGTGGCACTAGATGCACTTACACTTTTTAAAGTAGGACAAACACTCCCCGGCTGCTGGCTGAGGAGGTTGAAGTCGATGGTCGGTCAACAAAGTTTTGTACAATGCGGATCCAAGCATTAATTATGTAAAGTACTTGGATACGTACAATCATTACACATAAATTGCGAGTACAAGTCAATTTACTACAACCCATCTTCTAAAGAGTCAAGGGCACAATCTCGCTGAGACAACCGAGCAGCTGACATAACACTCATAATTCCCTATCGGCGTTGATTTCCTATCTATTAAGCCCCTTGGGGCTGACCTTGGCGACCTCGGCTTTCACTAGCTCTAGCTCCTTTAAGAGATCTTTATTCTCATTTCCGAGAAGTCTGTGTTAAACACAACAAAATTTTCTGTCAAGCGGATATCAATCCTTAATTCAGCGACCCGTGCCCACATTAAGGCTCGGGGACTAATGGGCTTGGCTCTTCTCACTTGAAAGCCATTAACGGGTTACATTAATCCATTGATCTGGTGTTGCCACTTGACCAGTGGCTCGGGGGCTACTACATTGATGATTCAATGCAGAAAATTCAAAGTGCAAAATAGTTTGTAAGGAGATTACAATCCTCAGGTTGGTCGCCGCACCCAACATTAGTCTTGGGGCTACTACACACCGCATTTCTATTCCTATGTATGTTGTCGAGCTAGGAGTTGATCCTTAGTCCAATTTCACGAAACGAGCTGAGTCTCAGGGGCTACTAGGATTAGTGGTTTCATATTTTCCTTCAGGTGCATCTCGGGTTTTAGGCTGACATGCACCTTGAGGGCTACTGGCTATATATCTCGGCAGAGAATAAATTACAGCAACTGAAAATATATCCGCAAAAAATTAGGTGGTGTATCACCTCGGAAGCCGTCCGGCGTAAAGCTCGGATACAGGTGGATGGCTCCATAGAGGGCATTTCCGGCATTAAGCTCGGCTAAACTCCTTAAAATTTTTCCATCCAAGGTGATCCATGACACCTGGATGTAGACCAGCATTAGAGCTCGGCTGCAAAAGGACACCTTGGATGCGGTTAGAAGATGGATCTCAGACGCAAGAGGACACCGCTGGATAGGAAAAACTTTGAACCCGAGGTGCGGCGTTATCAATGCCAAGAATTGAAAGGGGTTCCTCAGACACCCGACGTGCAAACTCCTGGATGCCCGACGAGTAAACTCTTCGGATACACCTTGGTGATTGCCAAGATGAGAGATGGAAAACTTGTTGAACTATAGTTCACTAGCGATGGCCGAAGATGTAGAACAGTTCGAAAGAACCGAGAAGTGTCCCCAACTTGATGACCGGTTCAAGGGGGCTACTGATGGTGTCCTGGACTAGGGGGTACTCACCAGGTTGTCTCCCAATCTGGTGGGTCGGGCCGAGGACTCCCATGGCGATTCACTAATGTGCCAGTTCGGATAGCCCATGCCGTATACAAGGAGGCTTCCACAAGACTTCGCACACAAGATGAGGAATCCTCTAAACCCTAGGCATCCAGTGTATTACATAAGCCGAGCCCAGGCTAGTCAATAGATGAACTCATATTCATTAGAGCAATATCGTGGTAGATATATGTACTCTGTACTACACCCCATATGATTACAATAAAAGTAGGACGTAGGGTATTATCTCTTCGAGAGAGCCCGAACAACGTAGGATATTATCTCTTCGAGAGACCCCGAAATTGGGTAAAATCCTATATCCGTGTTACCATCGCTACAAGACACCTAGCTTAAGACCCGTACTGCGAGATATGCCGGATTTGACACCGACACGGGTGGCGGGCGGGGTGAGGTTTTTGTGGCATGGGGATGGTGAGTGTTTTCTTTTACCCTTTTTGAATATGGTGGTGAGGATTTTCTCTCCCATGAAGCGTTTCAGAGGCAATAATTTTCTAGAGCCAACCATGTGTGATTAACGTCTATTTTTAAAAAAAATCTGGGAAAATGGAAGTCATCTCACATGGTTCCAATCTGGGAAAATAACCAAGTTTCTGGGTGGGTCCAGATTTCTTTCGTCGGTTGAACCTGAAGTTTTTACCCACGCTAAACTTTAACCCTAATATGCATGAAATTCCATCAACCAAACTGATTGCATCCATATCGCACATTTAGACATAACTAAACATAGATATAAGCATACCCAGGCATAGATAATAAGCGTACACAAGCACAATTCAACCACATATAGTTCAACCGATATTATGCATACTCAAGTACAGTTATAATTAAGACACTGCATTGCCATATATAGTTCAATCCCACATATAATTAAGACACTGCATTGCCATATATAGTTCAGGGTGGGTCTGCACGAAGGTGAAGCTTCTCCAGGCACTCAGCGTACGTGACGTGCGCCACCCTGCGGGGATATTTCTGTCTGAAGGAGGCAGCGACTCGTCCTCTTGCATGCGCTAGAACACTTTCATATGCGTCATGAAGGTTTTCGTTGCAAAATGGGCATCCAAAACCCCGATCCAAGGTCCTAATATGCATGTTATGATTTTACCTGAGCTTTTGCCTCTTGTACCTCCTCTGGCCATTTCATCCTCACTATCGAGATCGTTAGATAACACCTTTACATATAGTAAAAAATGTGGTATTTGTATATTTTATAATAATGTGAATTCAGTAGGCAGAGTTTATGAAACATAATATATCATGTGATAGTGTGAACCCTAAATCGTCAAGTGATCTCGATGAAAGAAATGCATAAATAAAGAGCACACAACTTACTGCAACAAAATTAAGAGTCTGATTGGTTTGCTACCAATATTTGGCAAAATCAAAATTTCGCAACACTTGGTAACCTTTTGTGAGATTGGCAATGAATAATGGAATACAAACTAATCTCTAGAGAACATTTGGCCGTTGCCAAAATTTGGTATCAAACCAATTTTTACATACAGTAAAGTAGGATTAGGATAATATGGCTATTTTTTAGACAAATCCAAAAATTATGGTTCGATTTTTTTAGCACAGTCATCTATGTACATACCAATCTTGAATTTTGTTTGGAACAAACATATATGTAGGACATTCAAAATCAATTGGCAAGATCTGGTAAGGAATTATTAGGTCCTGTAGCGATCTGACCTCAAACAGTCAAATCTCTATGCATAAGTGTCATCCCTGGATCGGTAATGCTTACACACATAGTACTTGAAGGATTTATAACAGAGGGGCAATCACACACTTATTACATTGAATAACTCATAAAAGAGTACTTATTACAACAATATGGCTTAAGGCCATCTAAATACGATAACAGCGGAAGGCTTGGAAGATAAAGTGAGTCCATCAACTCCAACGGCATAGCTGAGTGCACGACAACGACCTAGCACACCTTTACTCTTCGTTTGAAAAGTCTGCAACATAATACGTTGCAGCCCGAAAATGGGTTAGCATATGGAATATGCTGGCAAAATAACACTGTATAGCAATGAACAGGCAAAAGCTATAACTATATGCATATTTGGCTGGTGGAGGCTCTACGGTTAATATGTTTTTGCGAAAAGCAATTTTTTCCCGACAACAAAGGAATATTTTTTTAACTATTATGGTAGTTGATAAACATTGAGAAGGTTCCTCCAACTCAATCCCAATTAAGCAGTATTAATAACCCAACAAAATTAATTTAGGGTGATGAGATCAACATGACAATCCAAGAACCAAATACTCAAGATCTCCATAACCGAGGACACGGCTAACCAGGATTAGTTTGTACACTGTGCAGAGGTTTGTGCACTTCTCCCCACAAGACTCGATCTCCTCCGTTGGATTTCACACACTACATGGTGGTTGAGAAAATGGATGACCGAGACACAGTCTTTTAGAAGCGTTAACTCTATACTCTGGGTAGACACTACCAACCTACATCCCCTACATCTACCAGCCTACCACTGAAAGAGGGCACACACCATACTCAACTATGCCAGAGCCCATAATGGCTTGTGGCTGCACACGGAAGATTCCAGCATGAATAATCTTATGATCCCTTTGAGCCTGGGTGGCGAACCGTAGGATGATCACACGGGTACCCCGGGATATCCTAGGACAACACTAGATTCTCCAGGTAACCGAACAACCACTGGGTGCTCCTAGGTGCCTCAACCAATCCACCCAGATGTGTATTTAAGTAGCCACCTTAAGTTAACCATTAATTAACAATTCACATCTGTCATGGATACACTCAAACTGAAACCACATCTACTAGCATAGCATAGTAGTAAGCATAACGTAAAAGTAACTCCCAGAGTTTGATAATAAAAGGGCAATAGGTTCTACCTCATTATCTACTTCCCAAATACCCACATGTTAAGAGATCCTACTCATGCAATGTTTGAGGGTTGTAACTAATGCATAAAAAACTGGGTAATGAAGAAGTATGATCAAAGTGTCTCGGTCTTTGGAAATTCTAACGCAAACAAACAATAGCATACATAAGCACTCAAGCATAGATTCGAGGGGAAAACTTAGATAAACATATCCAAACGGAATGTTCAACTGAAGAGCTTCGATTCGCAAAAAGAATCAATCAAATCGGAGCTACGGAACTGAAAATACGATCAAAAGAAATTCTAATTCACATCTGCTTGAAACCAAATTTTAAATTGTCAAAACCATGTTCAAGTTGATTAACTGGAAAGAGGGCTTCGAGACAACGATTTTGGCATTGATTACACTGGATTTGGACGAACGGTTGAAAAGTTGCGAGGGTTTGAAGATCAGGGGCTAATATGCGATAAAATTAATCGCGAATAGGTCCCTAGCGAAAAATAAAACAGAAAAAAGAAAAATCTATTGGAGAACGTCCGCTAACAGAGGTTAACGAACAAATTCATTAGTTATCAAAACTAAACAAATGAACGTTCATAAAATAAAACTAACCAAAGAAAACCGAGAAAAAAACAATCTAGAAAATAACCAATCTAGGGTTTACTGAAAAACCGAACGGTTCTATACCGTTTAACCGGAAAAGACCGGCGGCGAGAATCCGGCTAGCGGGGCGGTGTGATCCTGCGAGGCAGGGCGGCGTGCGGCAGCATGGGCGACGGCGGCGTGGATCGGGATGCGGCGCGGGGCACTGGTGTCTAGCGGCAGCGGCGGCAGCGCTAGGCAATGGCGGTGGCGCGATGGAGCGGCGACGGCAATGGTGGTGGCGCGCGCGCTGGTGGCGGGCGGCGGCTTGGGACGAGGTGGGGAATGGCGGCGGTGGCGCGGGTTATAAAGGGGGGCAGCTGCTTGGGGGAGGGGGCACGGCCTCGGGAGGCGTATTCCACGCGGACACGGTAGCGGCAGCGCTCGGGAGTCTGGTCCCGAGCCTAAGGGGGAGGCAGCGGCGCACTGGGCTTCAGCCTGCTCAGCTGGGCCGTTGGCCCAGTCGGCCGACGCGTTTTTTAAATAAATTCTGCCGAAGGAAAAATCCTAAAGAAATATTAAGAAAAATTCTAAAAATGCCAAAAACAATTTTCACCTTCTAAATAAAAAATTTAGAACAAAGTGAACATTTTTCTGGCCTAAAATGAAAATTTGAAAAATGCATATTTTTCTAATTCAAATAAAATAGCAATAAAATCCCAAATAAAATATTTATTTGATTTTAACATTTTCCTCCAATATTTCTTTTATTTTGGAGAAGTCCTTTTATCTCCTCTCATTTTATTTATATTAGAAATATTTCAGAGAGAAAAATATTAAAACCAAAATGATCCTCTTTTCAAATTTGAGAAAAATTCAAATATGAAATTAGTGAAACCCCCAACTCTCTCCATGGGTCCTTGAGTTGCTTAGGATTTCTAGGATCGGAAATGAGATGCAAATAAAATATGATATGCATATGATGACCTATGTATAACATTCCAAATTGAAAATTTGGGATGTTACAAACCTACCCCCCTTAAGATGAATCTCACCCTCGAGATTTGGGTTGACTAGAGAATAGGTGTGGGTGGTCTTTCCGTAGATCATCCTCTTGTTCCAAGGTGGCTTCATCCTCAGTATGGTGGCTCCACTGAACTTTGCAAAACTTCATAATCTTGTTGCGCGTAACTCGGCTGGCGAACACGAGAATCTTGACAAGTTTCTCCTCGTAAGTCAAATCACTATCCAACTGAATTTCTACCAGGGGCACTGTATCTCTCTGAGGAATATCAGCCATCTCTACATGGCACTTCTTCAACTGGGAAACGTGAAACACATCATGGACTCCTGACAGTCCTTCAGGTAACTCCAACTTGTAGGCAACTTCTCACATACGTTCCAAAACTCGGTATGGTCCTAGAAATCTCGGGCTAACTTTCCCTTAACTCCAAAACGTTTAACTCCTTGGAGAGGTGACACACGAAGATATGCTCTGCCTCCGATTTCATACACTACCTCCTTGCGTTTTGAATCTGCGTAACTCTTCTTCCTGGACTGAGCTACCTTTAGTCTGTCGCGAATCAACTTAACCTTCTCTTTGGATTCTTTGATCAAATCCAGTCAAACAACTGACGGTCTCCAACTTCATCCCACATCAACGGTGTCCTGCACCTCCTTCCACACAAGGCTTCGAAAGGGGCCATCTTCAGACTAGCCTGATAATTGTTGTTGTATGAGAACTCCGCGTAAGGAAAACTATCATCCCAACTAGATCCATAGTCTAGCGCACAAGCTCTCAAAATGTCCGCCAGAATCTGATTGACTCTCTCGGTCTGTCCATCTGTCTGCGGATGAAAGGCTGTACTGAACTCTTGCCTAATACCCAAAGTCTGGTGCAGCTGATGCCAAAACTTCAAAGTAAACTGAGTCCCTCTATTCAATACAATGGCCCTCGGAACTCCATGCAGACAAACGATCCTGGTCATATATATCTTGGCCAACTTTGTTCTCATATAGGTGGTCTTCACTGGGATAAAGTGAGCTACCTTTGTCAAATGATCAACCAGTACCCAGATTGAATCGTATCCCGATCGGGTCCTGGGCACTCCGGTGATGAAATCATTGCCAAGCTTGTCCCACATCCATTCGGTTATCGACATAGGCTGCAGTAATCCTGCTGACTTCCGATGTTCTACCTTCACTCTTTAACATACATCACATACTGCCACATACTCGGCAATATCCTTCTTCATACCCGTCCACCAGAAACGTTCCTTCAAATCGAAATACATCTTGGTGTTTCCTGGGTGTATCGAGTATGGCGAGTCATGAGCTTCCTGTAGTATTAACTTCCTGATTTCTGCATTATTGGGTACATATACTCGGTCCTCAAACCATAAAGTGTCGTTCTCATCCTCACAAAAACCTTTGGCTTTCCTTTGCTCATTTTCTCCTTTATTTCAGCAATGTCCTTATATCCTTATGAGCCTCTCGAATCTTTCCCAATAATGTTGACTAACCTTCCATTGCTGCGACAAAACCTCGTGGAACTATCTCCAAATGAAGCTCCTTGTGATTTTCAACTAACTCCTGAGGAAAACCTCCGCTTACAAGGGTATTGGCATAACTCTTCTGGCTCAAAGCGTCTGCTACGACATTGGCCTTTCCTGGATGATAGTGTAGCTTCATATCATAATCCTTTATAAGCTCCAACCATCTCCTTTGTCTGAGATTCAGCTCCTTCTGTGTGAAAATGTACTTCAAACTCTTGTGATCCGTGTACACATCACAATGGTTTCCAATAAGAAAGTGTCTCCAGGTCTTGAGTGCAAGAACTACAACTGCTAACTCCAAATCGTGTGTGGCATAGTTCAATTCATGCTGTCGAAGCTGTCGTGAGGCATATGAAACAACTCTTCCGTCTTGCATTAGTACACCCCCAAGTCCTAAGCGAGAAGCATCGCAATACACTTGGAAATCCTTGCGTATATCTGGCAAAATCAGCACTGGGGTTGTAACCAAACATTTCTTCAACTCCTGAAAACTTGCCTCACATTCATCTGTCCATTTGAACTTAGTGTCCTTCAACAACTCCGTCATAGGTTTTGCAATCTTGGAGAAATTCTCAATGAATCTCTGGTAGTATCCCGCGAGTCCAAGAAAACTCCAGATCTCCCCTACTGAGGTGGGTGCTAGCCAATCAGTGACTGACTGAACCTTGGTAAGGTCTACTGCTATACCCTCTCCTAATATACCATGTCCAAGAAATCCAACTTCTTTCAACCAAAACTCACATTTGCTGACCTTGGCCTATAACGGATGTTCCCTGAGCTTATCGAGAACTAAATGCAAATGCTCCATGTGTTCCTCTTCATTCTTCGAGTATACCGAAATATAATCAATGAACACCACTAAAATCTTATCCAAAAATTCCATGAACACCTTGTTCATCATACTCGTGAAATAGGCGGGGGCATTAGTCAATCCAAATGACATGACAGTGCACTCATATAGCATGTACCTAGTGGTGAAAGCTGTCTTGGGTATATCCTTTTCTCGGATCTTCAGCTGGTGATATCCTGATCGCAGATCGACCTTGGAAAATACTTTAGCTCCTTGCAGCTGGTCAAAAAAATCATTGATCATTGGTAGCGGGTACTTGCTCTTGATCGTCACCTCGTTCAAGGCATGATAATCCATTCTTAAAGATCCATCCTTCTTCTCAACTAAGAGTACTAGGGCTCCCCAAGGTGATGAAGTTCGTCGAATGTAACCTTTCTCCAATAACTCCTTAATCTGCTTTTTAATTTCCTCCAGATCATTTGCGGCCATCCGGTATGGTCTCTTTGATATTGGTCTGGTGCCTGGCAACAACTCTATCAGAAATTCAATGTCTCGATCTGGTGGCATGCCTGGATGTTCCTCTAGAAATACATCTAGATAATCCTTCACTACAGGCACTTCCTCCTGAATAACTCCTTAGAGGGAATTTACTTGGGTCCTTCATGTCGCATGCCTGGATACATACTTAATCCTTTTTCCCTCCGGGGCGGTGAGCATAATTGACTTACTAGCTGATGCGGAGCATCCTATGGACATCACCATGTTCACCTTCATTGCACCTCAAGCCCCAAGTGGACCTAACGAACCTAAGGTGAACCCGCTCCTCTCCAAGATTTGCATGAATATCCATAGGACTTGGTTTCTACTTCACCAAGGATCATTGTGCATCACTAGGTATGAGGACGACCGCCACCAAGCAGTTGGGGAGCAACCTGGAGGCCAAGGAGAAGGATCCCAAGGCCACAAGGAGGAAGGAGTGCAACAAGATCAACTCTGCACCTCCTAGGTGACCCAGTGCCCACAAGCCTCGAAGCCCCCGTGCGCACGGACTACACAGGGAGCTGGCGCTGGAGCACCTCATGCGCATGGGCTTGTACCGTGCCCATGGGACCCCTGTGCGCACGGGCCCTATAGGATGGACGGCTCTGATTGCTGTTTGGGCCTCCTCTTCATCTACCTCGTCCCTCACCTCCAGCCACCTATATATTCTGTACCTAGACCATTTGTTAGGGATAGCAAAGTATATGAGATGATTATGTGAGCTTTGCTCCTTGTGCCCACTCCTCTAGGAGATCATGTCCTCCTAAGGGAGAAGATCCACTTGTGGATATCAAGACCCCCACATGTGGGAAGGATCCCCATCATAGGATCATCAAGACCTGTTTCCTCATAGGATTTGGATGAACTAGTATCTTGTATCTTTCCTTTGTTGTTCTTGAATCATTGTGACCTCTCGTGCGTTCTTGGATGTAGCATATGTGTGATTGGATCTAGTCAATTGAGTGTTTCCTCTTGTTTTCTCTCTTGTGTTCTTCTTGTTCTTGCGGATTCCCCCTCCAATTCGTGAAAGATCTCCACTTAGGGTTCCACCCTACAACATCTTGGTATCATGAGCCATGGTTGATCACGAAATTGGAGCCCCCCTCTTTGTTTTCTAGCCTAGTTTTGTTGTTTTTGTCCCAATTTCGAAAATTCCCACCAAAAATAGCCCCAATTTTTTTGTGATTTCTTGGTTTGATGACGTTTTGTTGGATTTGATCCATGGTTTTCTTGGTTTCAAGTGGATCTAGCGTTCCTCCACCGTCCCCTACCTTCCATCCTTCCATTTTGACCTAAGATTGGAGATTACCCATGGATCCGGAGCAGTTTGTCCGCTCGCGGAGCACCCCGTGCACACGGGGCATCGGGACCGCGTGCACACGGGCTTCGCAGACCCCGTGTGCACGACCCCTCTAGTGTGATTCCGCCGCTGCCCCTTCGCCCCCACCCTCCCATTCCACCCCCATACCCCCAGCTTAACCCCAGCAACGAAATCCATTCATTTTGCCACCCAGATCATGAAGAAATCCGCCAAACCCACGTGACCCAGGTGACCCCGTGCCCTCGGTGTGTGTACGGTGCGCACGGACCCCCCTGCAGCAGCCGCGTGCACTTCACCGTTTCGCCCATAACTTCCACAACCGGAGTCCGATTTTCGCGTTCTTTAGCTCGTTGAGTAGAGATTGACATTCCCCATCCACCAAGATAGGTTCCAACACCATTTGACTCCATCAAATTTTTGACAATTTGCCTAGGCCCTCCACCATATCATTCGCAAAACCACCATCGCTTTCCATAACCTTACCTGTTTTTGATCCATTTAGCATTTGTGGTAGTTTGAGTGGTGACTTGAGTCTCCTAAGGTGTTTCAGCTACTTAGGGATGGTTGCTTCTTCATCAACCACCTCCACTACTTCCGCATTTCCATCCTGCTTCCACCATTTGACCTTTTCCATATGAGAATTTGAGTTTGCGGTTTTTACCGTTTCCTAAGGTGTTTCGGCTACTTAGGGACGGGTCTACATCATCTTGGTATGTACATCAAGACCACCGCCAGTCATCATCGCCACGAGTTCGTCATCGACATTGACATCTTCACCATCTTGACACCCTAACTGTAAGAAAGAACGGTAACCTCTATATCATCTTGGTATCATGGTATCCCTTCACTGTACATTCTTGCCATTACTTTGTTAACCCCTTAGCCCATTTTGCGTCACTTCCCAACGAGACTAGCCATTTGAGTATTGCCGACAATGTTACTTGTGCACATTAGTGATCCGTACCTACCATTGCATACATACCATATCATATTGGTATCATATCATCTGTTGTGTCACAAGATTGTTCCCGCATATACAAAATCGCTATCTTGGTTTGTGCATTTCACATAGTGGCCATATCAAAAAAAAGAGAATAAGGTTTTAAGCAAAAGAAAAGAGAGCAAAGAAGCTTGTAAGAAAGAGCCATAGCATCGCCACATCGCATACCATACTACCATATTGATCATCTTGGATCATCGTATGCGAAACACCGGAACATCATACACATACCATACTTGGGATAGAAAGCTCATACATTTTGCATCTTATAGGTTGTGCACAAGTGTCATATACGCCTTTTGAGGAATCGTGCTAGCGTCTCTCTTGAGTTGTCCAACACGAGCGTTTTTCGTGGATTCCACATTTTGTGATCATTCCTTGGTTGCACGACCCCATTTATCTATCCATGTGCCACATATTGCTATTGGTCTACTTGTTTCACTTGCGAATTTGTGAATCTTTTCCAACATTATTGACTCTTGCTAACATTTTTGCATCAAATTTTTGTGCCACTATCCTCACCGAGCTCCACCATAAGCCTTACTGGTGTAGGTGTGAGAAATGACAAGATCCGGTACCAATTGTGCTTTTTCCTTGTTACATGATTGAGTGATCATTGATCCATCTTCAACATTGGATAAGGTACATTGGTGTAGTTCTTTACCTTCTTCCACTCACATTTGCTCGAGTCTTGTGATGGATAGGCAAGGAATTTCATCTCTGGTGTTCCACGACAATGACGGCGCGAACAACTACATCACCACAATGCGAAGCATTGAGCGACTCACCGTTGACATTCACCAACGCAAAGCACGGACAAGGGACTACATCGACATCAAGTTGGACGCACAATTGGATGACATCCGACATGTGTGGGCCAACTAAAAGTCCTCTTCCTCTTCGTCATCTTCGCGGCGGAGACGCTCAAGTCGCAAGTCTTCGTTACGGCCACAAGATGCAAGTACCACGCGGCACCGTCAAGAAAACCTTCATGAGTACAAGAGAAGACCGCGAGATGAGCACCACCAAGACGGAGCTACGACTACTACCACCACTTCGGCATCTTCGCCAAGTGTTATCAAGGCATCTTCGCCTTTCGACGTACGACATATTCGCCTACCACCAACAAGTATGCCTACTTCGACATCATCAAGTCCAAGGCGATCACCTACGAGCGAGGGAACACTTCCATCTTCGGAAGCCCCTCAAGGGAGATGGTTGAGCATGGGATTTTCCCTTCAACCACGGTGACATATGATGACTTGAGTGACTTGTGCCACCATATTGAGAGTGAGAGTGACTTGACCACTAGCCCCATATATGACAAGTTGCCACAACTCCCATGTGAGGAGAGCCACAACCCCCACTACTTGACTGAGATGAGTGACTCCACCATATGTGAGTTTGAGTGCACCTACCTTGAGGGAGTGAGTGAACTACCACATAGAGAGAGTGAGATAGTTGATAGGTCATGTGAGGCCACTTTCAACTCTAACGACTTAACCTCTACCTCTATTGTGTCTTCTCATTTGGTGCTAGGTCCCATTTATGATGATGCGCCGATCCTTGATGACTTCGTCCTTCCTATGGACAAGATGATGGCCATGGTGGAATACGATGCACCCCCACATGGTTCCATCAAGATGAAGATGACAACGCGTGGATCTTCGACACCTCACCTACAACACATGAGCGATGCTCCAAAGGTAACATAGTGTGACGCCCGGATAATTAGGCTACAGTAATCCCATGTTAATGTCGCCACATCACCTTGGTTATTATTGCTAATCTCGCGCTAGATCAAAACCGGTCCAAAATTCAAATTCAAAGTTTGGTAAATAATAAAAAATTTCAAACATTAAAATAAAAATGTTCGGTTTGTACTAAAAATTGCATATGTAAATATGGTGTAATAAACATATTTTTATAAAATGCCTAAATAATTTAAATTGCAATAAAACAGAATAGAAAATAAATAAAAGAAAGAAAATACAAAAGAGAAAACAAACAAAAAAAGAGAAAAGAAAGGCCCTCGGGCCAACCGACCCAACAGGCCGGCCCAGTCAGCCACCAGGCCAGCCCACCCCGTCGCCTTATCCCCGCAACCCCTGTGACCTAAAGCCACGTCCCCCACTCCCCCCACACTCTCTCGCTCGTGCCCCTCCCCTCCCGTGATCCAGATCGGGATCGACCCAATCCCGCCGCCCGACACCGCCCGACGCCGCACGGTGCCCCCCTCCCCCCTCGCGCCGTCGTCGGACCCAGCCGAAACGCCTCCTCGACCCCGTACCTCCTCCTCGACTCCCGCTGCCTAGTCCCTACACCGCCGGTGAGGCCACGGCCTCCCACTCCCCTTCTCCCC